>NW_004444089.1:3292908-3317258 GCF_000243295.1 Trichechus manatus latirostris
CCGGTCCGTCCTTGGCCAGCTCTGTGACTGTCAGCCGGTCCGTCCTTGGCCAGCTCTGTGACTGTCAGCCGGTCCGTCCTTGGCCAGCTCTGTGATTGTAAGCAAGTCAGAAACATCTTCTTTCTCAGTAAAATGGGCATGAAAATATTCGGCAGCATACCTCACAGTGTTGTGCAGGTGAAGTGACATCATATGTGTGAAAATACTGCTGAAGTATATAAAGATGTAGGATTCAGTTATTACTTACCCATTGCTGTCGAGTCAATTCCTACCAGAGCAACCTTATAGGACAGAGTAGAGTTGCCCCATAGGGTTTCCAAGGCTGTAATCTTTATGGAAGTAGATTGCCACATCCTTCTCCCATGGACCAGCTGGTAGATTTGAACTGCTGACCTTTCTTTTAGCTCCAAGTGCTTAACCACTGAGCCACCAAGGCGTTTTAATTATTACTTGGTAGACTATTTAATATGTGATATCTCTTTGTGTGTTTGGTACAATGAAATGCTTCTGTAGTATACACACTTAGGGAAAGACATTTCTTGCTTTGCAGGCAGATGACTTGCTGTAACTGTCCCAAGTAGAGTTAACACCTGGCTGAGAATGTGCTCTGATTTTTCAGGTTTAATTAATTATAAAATGAACCTGTCATATCTTAGTAGCTGCTGTCTCTAATTATTAGAATCTGGCTTAAACGTTCTCATTTAGCAAACCTTAATATGCCTTATTTATTGATGATTCATCTCAGTAGCAGAATTGTTTGCAATAATCTGTGCCGAAGAATTTTTAATGTTAGAGAATAGAAAAAAATGGTCATTGTGCAGTGGTATTTTTAAAAATACGTTTTAAACCGAGTTGCAGCAAGTTACCAGCATTTAGGTGGCGCGATGGTTAAGTGGTCGGCTGCTTACCAAAAGGTTGGCTGTTCGAACCCACCACGCAGCAAGATTACAGACTAGAGAACCCCATGAGGCAGTTTTACTCTGTCACGTGGGGTTGCCATGAGTCAGAATTGACGGACCGGCACACAGCAACAGCAACACAATACAAATCAGCAGAGTTTGGATTGTTTCTAAGCACAGACCCTCCAGGTTTTATTTACTTTTTGTTTTTCATTAACCATTCCCTGTTTTAGGAGCTAATTACACGTACAATGAAGACCAAACTCATTGCCATCAAGTCAATTCTGACTTATAGCAACCCTATAGGACAGAGTAGAACTGCCCCAAAGGTTTTCCAAGGAGCAGCTGGGGGATTTGAACTGTTGACCTTATGGTTAGCAGCCGAGCTCTTAACCACTGTACCACCAGGGCTCCATATAATGAAGGCATGTCTGCAAACCATATGAAAACAGAAATGGATCCACAGAAGGTTCCTATGGGTGCAATCCTCCTTTGGGAAGTCTCTGTGTTTCATAAAATGTAGAAGTACCTCTCCTTTCGTAGTTCGCCTGTTAGGTACACGTGATGAGAATAGCCATTTCATGCTGAATGTGTATTTTAACCCCTTTGTGTTATTTTCTTGTTTTCACTACAGGAGCGTTTAGATTTTGCAATGAAAGAAATCATTTTTGATTTTCTTTGCGTGGGAAAACCAGCAAAAGCCTTCAGTCTCAGTCCAGAGGTATGAGTCCTTCTATGTGCTTCTAACAGAGTGTCTGTTCACAGACCCACACCTTTCTTTGCTTTGAGACTTTGGAGCTTGGGGTGAGGAACGTCTTCTCTGAAACATCTGCTGTTTGTTTCTCTCCATGTTATTTGACTAAATAGTGGAGATGATGGAATTTCAGAAGTAACATTTTCAACAAACTGACTTAAAATGGTGAAAAGTTAATATGCTACCATTTTCTGTTCTTCTATAAGAGTAATTCTTGTCCAAAAAATTCATCCATCACTAGAGTCAGGATGTTTTCTTTCAAAAACACTTTTAACTATTTTTTTCTCTTCTTTTTTCGTTTTGGTGAAAGTATACACAGCCAAAGGTACACCATCTCAATAGTTTCTACATGTATAATTCAGTGACATTGGTTACATTCTTCAAGTTGTGCTTCTGTTCTCAGTATCCTCTTCCAAATTATCACACTACCGTCATCTTAAACTCATTGCCCCCTAGTGAATACTCTCCTCCTTAAAAAATCATCTATATGAGACCAAACAGCCAACAACTACCATATTTTTACACAAATAATGCAGACCTTCTACACTGACAGCAACATGTAAAAAAAATGGTCATAGCAGCACTTATGAGAATACCTCTCCGGGGGAGGATGCAATTGGCAAACATATATAGAAGGCACACTATTTGCATAAAAATATGGTACTTTAAAATAAAGATGAGAGTATAAGGGGGCAAGAAAACTACATTAATGAAAACAGAACAACCAGAATGGAAATATTGAGAATGTTCATGCATTGTGAAGACTGTAACCAGTGTTACTGAACAATTTGTGTAGAAGTTGTTGAATGGGAACCCAAGTTTGCTGGGTAAACCTCCAAAAACACAATAAAATATTGTTAAATGGTTAAAATAGTTGACACTTAAAAAAAAAAAAAAAAAAAAACTTACTGCCCCCAAGCTTCCCATCTAAACTTTCAAGTTGCCGTGATCAATTTGATCTCACATAGACAATTCTTTCAAAGAGCACATTGCTCAAGGCAGACAGTCTTTTTTAATTAAGCTAAACTATTTGGTTCAAAGAAGACTTTGGGGGTTAGTTTTGGTTTAATGTTTAAATATTATCTCAGGGCAGTAGCTTCTGGGTGCATCCAGTCTTGGTGGTTCCAGAAAGTCTCAGTTCCATTGAGAATTTAAAATTCTGTTGTATATTTTCCCCCTTTTGATCAGGATTCTTATAGTGTCTTTGATCAAAAAGTAATTATAACTATTTTGATGCAGATTAACAAGGTTTGTATTGGGAAGTGATGAAACAGAGAAGACTAAGTACAAGTAATAACAAAACTACTAAAATAGTGAAATTAAGTGAATAGTGTAAGCACATATGTGTCTGTGGTGGCATCCCAGCTTAAGGGGCAGACAAATCCTGGAAATGAGTATAGAATGTATAAATGTAATATGCATTATATACAGCATGCAGTGGTGTGGGCCTATGCAAATGAAAAGCATATTCAATTTTAAAATATTTTCACCAAAAAAAAAAAAAGAGGTTGAGAAGTTAGAGGGTTGATATGTTGTGGGGTTGTTAACCAATGTTATAAAACAACATGGGTACTTCTGTTTCATGAGAAACTATTTGTTCTGTAAGCTTTCACCTGAAGCACAATAAAAAAAATTTTTAAAAATTAAAAAAACTGTCAGATAACCGAAATATGCCTGCAAGCTGCCTCTTTGTGGCCCTTTCCGAATGGGATGTAGGAAGAAGACTGGACCAGAAGTCGGCAGAGCTGAACTTGTCACTTTTGCTAGCCATGTGACATTGACCTCTCTGAATTTCAGCTTTTTCACCAGTAAAATGGATAAAATATCTGCCTAGTTTATCTCACAAAATAATTGCAATATTAGAAATGGTACATTACAAATCTTTAACCAAAAAAAAAAAGAAAGAAATGAAATAAACTGTGCAGCATAAAAATAAAAAATGCAAAAGATTGTTCCTGTCATCCCTGTAAGGATCCCTGGTGACGCAGTGGTTAAGCCCTCGGCTGCTAACTGAAAGGTTGGTGGTTCAAACTCACCCAGCAGCTCTGCAGAAGAAAGACTTGACCATCTGCTCCCATAAAGATTACAGCCTAGGAAACCCTATGGGGCCGTTCTACTCTGTCATGAGGTGTCTCTGTGAGTCAGAACCTACTCGACGGCACCTAGCAACAACAGCTCATCTCACAAAATAATTGCAATGCTAGAAAGCGTACATTACAAACCCTTGAGCAAAAAATATGAAATACTTGTACAGCATTAAAAAAAAAAGATTGTTCATATTATCGCTATAGGAGCCCTGGTGGCACAGTGGTTAAGCACTCCACTGCTAACTGAGACGTTGGCGGTTCAAACCCACACGTGGCTCCGTGGGAGGAAGACCTGGCGATCAACTCCTGTAAAGATTGCAGCCTAGAAAACCCTATGGGGCAGTTCTGTCCTGTAGGGTCGCTGTGAGTCACAATCGACTCAGTAGCACCCAACAACAACAACAACGGCTCATCTCACAGAATAATTGTAATATTAGAAACAGTACATAGCAAACTCTTAGGCCAAAAATATGAAATAAATCGTACAGCATAAAAATTAAAAAAACACAAAACCAAGACCGTTCCTAGCATCACTGTGATATTGTCTGGCTCCTTTATTCTGTCAGGCAAGGAGGTTCAGAGCCCACAGGCTCAAAACAGGCAACTTGTTAGCAGCAGAACAGACACTGGTATCCTCGTGCTTCTTCCTATTACACCCTGCACACCCTTCTTTTGCACTAAGGTTGCCACGTGTCTAGAGACGTAACAGGAAGCCCAAACTTGGAAATTTCTGCCTCATGTTAAAGACGTCAGAGGCTCCTGGCATTACTGTAGCCACAGTGAGTGGACCAGTGGAACAAGGGCAAAGCCACTGCAGATGACCAAAGCCTTTGGCTAGAAGGAGACCCAGTGCCCAACTGTGTAAAGAGTTTTCCCTTGCTGGGAAGGTTCTCAAAATATTTTTCACTTCTCAGTAGTTATGGCTCTACTAGCTATAGCAATTGATTCTCAGAATAACCAGGTTATTTGTCTGAAAAGAATGTGTGGAGAGCCATTTCATTATCAGCATGCATAAAAATTATACTTGGCTTTTTTCCCAAACTCCTCACTCAATCAGTGATTCACTAGTTAACCTCTCTGTGTGGAGCAGTTGGAACTATGGTTTGAAAAACAGCAACTCAAAAGGTTCGATGAGAAGCTAAGGGGCAGTGGGTTTAAGTCAATGGTGGTAGAACAATTTTTAGAAGCAGGTGAGAATGGTTGTACAACTTGCAGAACATAATCAATGCCACTGAGTTGTACATGTAGAAATTGTTAAAAAGGTGTGTGACTGTGTATTTTCACCAATATTAAAAAAAAAAAAATTGAACTTCCAAAAATTGGAGGAGATATTCCAGTATTTCTGCCAAGAATAGGGGAGATATTTGGGTATCTTCATCCACATCTCTTGATATTGTAGGGTTATAGAAGAATTTACTTATCAGTAGTTTGTGATACCCATAACCCTGCTCAAAAACAGACCAGGAATAAGAACAGTCTATGAAGCAGATCCCATACGCTTGATCAGTGTGTATCAGATGTGGGTGTAGTTTCTCAGGAGGTAAATCTAGTTTGGGTCTTAAATAATATTTAGCAAGTGGCTTGTGGCACAAGGCCCAGAAGCCTAAAGGGTTATCTTACTGCAAAGTCTGTACTGTGACATTTCCGAGGCCAACTCTTCAGACAAAGATTGGACTGGACTGTGGGACATAAAATGATACCTGTGAGGAGTGTGCGTCTTAGCTCAAGTAGACACATGAGACTAAACGGGTAGCTCCTGCCCAGAGGCAAGATGAGAAGGCAGAGAGGGTGAGGAGCTAGTTGAATGGACACGGGAAATCCGGGGTGGAAAGAAGGAGTGTGCTGTCCCAGTACAGGGAGAGCAGCGAGGGTCACCTAACAATGTATGCATAAATTTTTGTAAAAGAGACTAACTTGAAATGTAAACTTTCACTTAAACTACAACAATAAACAAACAAATAAAGACTAAAAATTAATTTAAAAAACAAAGTCTGTACTGTGCCACCACTCACCACTTAGGAGACTTCAGATAATCATCTTGTTTTAGTTCAGACCTAGAAGATTTCCATCCTCATCATCATAAGAACTTGCCCTTCTGTGAGAAGAGTTTCTACATCTTCCATTTCTCTCGTTTTTGCCTTGACCTAGAATGCCATAGAGCTGGAGGTCCTAGCCAGTGCAATAACGCAAGAAATAGAAAGAAAATACACACAGATTGGAAAGGAAGAAATAAAACTGTCTTTATTTCCAGATGACATGATTGTCTTAGTTTAAAATCCCCAAGAAGCCACATAAAACCTGTAAGAACCAATAAACGATTTTAGGAAGTTTGCAGGATACAAAATAAGTATATAAAATCACTGCATTTCTGTATTCTAATAATGAACAGTTGGAAATTGAAATTAAAAAACATGACCATTTGCAATAATCATGGAAAACATGAAAGGCTTAGTGATAAAGCTAACAAAAGATGTGTAAGATTTGTATACTGACAACTACAAAGCATTGATGAGAGAAATCAAAGAAAACCCAAGTAAGTGGAGAGAAAGACTGAGTTTGTGGATTAGAAGACTTGATATTTTTAAGAGGTCAGTTCTCCCCAGATTAATTTATGTAGATTAAATATGATATTGGTGTGGTCAAGTCAATCCTGACTCACAGTGACCACGTGTGACACAGTAGAACTGCCCCATAGGATTTCCTAGGCTGTCATCTTTACAGGAGCAGATCACCAGGCCTTTCTCTGGCAGAGCCGATAGGGGGGTTCAAACTGCCAACCTTTCAGTTAGTCCAAGCACTTAACTATTGAGACACCAGGACTCCCTAGACTAAATATAATCCCAATCAAAACTGCTGTATGTTTTCTATAGAAATAAATCAACTGACTGTAAAGTTTATATTGAAAATCAAAGAAACTAGAATAGCCAACACAGTTTTGAAAAAGAAGAATGAAGTTGGAGGACTAGCCCAACCTGATTCCAAGACTTACGATAAAGCCACAGTAATCACGGCAGTGTGGCACTGGCAGAAGGACAAACGTACCAACCAACAGAGCAGAATAAAGAATCCAGAAATAGTTCTGCACATTTCCAGTCAATCGAGTTTCAACAACGGTGCAAAGTTAATTCAGTGGAGAAAGGATAGTCTTTCCAATAAATGGCACGGAGCAACTGGACATCCACTTGCAGGATAATAAACCTTGACACATAATCCACACTATATACACAAATTGACTCAAAATAAATCATAAACCTAAATGTATAATCTGACACTATTAATCTAGAAGACATAAGAGAAAGTCTTTCTGGCCTTGGAGGGAGCAAAGATTTAAGTAGGACTCAAAAAGCACAAATCAATAAAGAAAAACTGATAAATTGGGCATCAATGAAATTAAAAAGTCTGATCTTCAAAAGACACTGTTAAGAAAGTGAAGAGCCACGGACTGGGACAAAATATTTGCAAAACACATATCTGATCCAGTACATCTATCCAGAATACATAAAGAACTCTCAAAACCCAAGAAAATAAATAACCCAATTTTTTAAATGGGAAAAATGAACAGCCTCTTCACCAAAGAAGAGACACAAATGGCCAACACACGCATGAGAAGATGCTCAGTGTCGTTCGTCATCAGGGAAATGGATGCTGTAACCACAGTGAAGTGTGCCTTGGAGGTCCGGGAGCACCAGGGACTTCATGCTCTGCTGCTAAGATGCAAAAAGGCACAGTCCCTTTGCTTAAGCAAATTGTGATTCATTCATACCATGGACTACTATTCAGCAATAAAAAGGACCAAACTGCTGATACATACGAACAGCTCAAAAGCACTGTGCCACGTGTGAGAAGCAAGACACAAACGGCTGGGTACTGTTTGATTCCATGTATATGACATTCTGGAGAAGGCAAAACTATAAGGACAGAAATTAGACACGCATTTGCCAGGGCCTGGAGCTGGAGAAGAGGCCTGACTACAAAGAGGCCTAAGAAGGAACTTTTTGGGAAGGTGGAAATTGTTTGTACCTTGATTGCTATGGCGGTGACATGCCTGTATATGTCTGTCAAAACTCAGAACTAGACAAAGGAGTGAATTTTACTGCATGTAAATTATATTTCAATTAAAAAAATAATAAAGTGGAGACACCAATAAGACTCTGGCTTGCAATATATACCATATTTTTTTGCAAGTAACGTGACCATGTAAATATTGTGCCTACACATATAACACGTGGCATAGCTCACTTACAAAAATAGTGGGAAGGAGGTTGCGTTGTTGGCAAAAAAAGTGTGATGCATGCATTATTTGCATAAAAATATGGTATATTTACCAGAAAAGTCCAAGAACTGTCTTTACTCTTCGCTGTAACCCTGCATGATTGATAGATACTATTATCCCCATTTTACAGAGAAAGAAGCTGAAACTTAGAAAAATTATTTCTCAAGGCCAGGCAAATAGATAATAAAGGGTGAATTATGAGACAGAACTGTACATAATGCAAAAAAAAGTTATTTTTGAAACGAAGTTCAAAATGTTTGTCCCAAAGTGTCTCACCTTACTTCTGCCCTTTGTGTTGTCCAGAAGAGAAGGAAAACTTAGAGAACTGGCAAGGATGATTCATCATTGGATAATCCACTTGCAAATAATTGAGGCTTGACCATATACATCAGCCCATGGTTAGTGTATCGGTGCTGCAAATCCTAAACTGAACATCATATTTCCTCACGTAAGACACTGCCATGTTTTAAGAGAGAGATACCAAAAACCAAACCAAACCCATTGCCTCTGAATCGATTCCGACTCATCGTGGCCCTGTGGGGCAGAGTAGAACTGCCCCATAGGGTTTTCAAGGAGTGGCTGATGGATTCAAACCGCTGACCTCTTGGTTAGCAGCCGAGCTCTTAACCACTGCGCCACCAGGGCTGCGGAAAGATACATAAGTCCTGGAAATCAGTTCATGAGAGAACTACTAAAATAACCGAGGGAGTAAAGGGACTTTGATATGCAGATCAGTTTTTAAAAGCTGACACTCTTTCATTCTAGAAAGTGGAAAAGGAAAGAGTATCATAGAAGGCCGTGCAATTGTAAAGTACACATTGGACTGGGTATAAATGAGTCTGAGAAATGTTCATCAGATCCTGGTTGAAATACCATAACTCCTTGAAGCTTGAATAAATAGTTTTAAAATGAATAGAAGTCAGTGTTATTTCACATTACAAAATATAATAGTACTCCATGGTATAAGAGGACTCGGGATACAGGTGATTCAGCCAAAACTGACTTGGATGCATAGCTTCCCACTTACTTGTTGTGTGACCTCAGTTTCTCCTGAGAAATGGGACTAATCATGCCTTCTGCTAGTAACTATTTTAAGGATTAGAGTTAATGAGCAATTCCGGATCCATTTGAGGGGCTCAGTGAATGGTAACTGTGTTTGTCATTGTTAGTATTAGAACTACCATTATCTTCTGCTATAAGTGGTTGTCTACTTTGGGAACTTACTACTTCATAAGATTTGAAAATAGCAATGAGTGTGAAGGTGTTCCACATGGGTGTTTAAGGAAGTAGAGATGTTTTGCTGCCTGCTGACCTTTTAAGATCAGCACTTCAGAGGGCCACTATCTTGCCGAGTCATCCCTCAGAGCCAATGTTGTGCTTTACCTCAGCCTGAGAAAGAGAAGCATCTGGTCCAGAATGCCATTTCTTCCCACCCGGCCATGCGTTCCCATCAGTAACGAGTTCTGTGGCAATGAGTTTTTGAAACGCATTTCCAAACGTGCTGGCCTGTGTGGCTCAAAGACAACACCTGCAATTAGGAGCAGTGATTTTTCGTTTTGTGGTTCATGTCTGGAAACCCTGTTTGTCTTCAGTCTTTGGAATTAATACTTCTGGAAGACCTGGAGCCTTTGGTTTACCTGAGTTTACCTGAGTTTCAGCTGCTCCAGAGGATAACCACCTATATTCCAAGGAGCCCTGGTGGCGCAACAGTTAAACACTCAGCTGCCAACCAAAAGATGGGCGGTTCAAACCCACCCGGTGGCTCTGTGGGAGAAAGATCAGATCTGGTGATCAGCTCCTGTAAAGACTATGGGGCAGTTGTACTCTGTCACGTGGGGTCACGATAGTCTGAATCGACTCGACGGCGCCCAACAACAAGAACTTGGAGGCACACCCAGGATCTCCTGAGCAAACTATGACAACTGTCACAAACATACCCTCCAGATTTGGTGAAAGTCTTCCCAATTGTCTTCTTGTGATGCAGCAACAGACAGTGACAGAAACTTAGTTTTATCTTCGTAGGCTTGCCTACACCCTTGTGCCTTTTAGATTACTTGTCTAGTCCTAATCTAGACAGCAAGCCAAGCTTCTCTAAAAAACTGAAGTGTTAATTCCACTAAATAATTGACCCTTTGTGTCATGAACGTCTTGTCTCTTACAGAGAATGAACATTGGTTTGAGGGCATTCTTGGTCATAGCTGACAGCTTGCAGCAGAAAGATGGCGAACCTCCCATGCCAGTGACAGGCGCTGTTCTTCCTTCAGGAAACACGTTGAGAGTGAAGAAAACATACTTGAGTAAAACTCTAACGGAAGAGGAAGCTAAAATGATAGGTGGGTGCCTTGGATTCTTAGTGCTGCTGTAACAGAAATACCACAAGGGGGTGGCTTTAACAAACAAATAATTATTTTCTCACAGTTGAGGAGGCTAGGAGTCGGAATTCAGAGTGCCAGCTCCAGGGGAAGGCTTTCTCTCTGTGTGGGCTCTAGGAGAAGGTCCTTGTCTCTTTTCAGCTTCTGTTCCTCCGTTCCTTGGCGACTTTCATGCGGCGTGTCTCTTCCCCTCCGTTTGTGCTTCCTTCTCTCTGCCTAATCTGCTCTTTTTAGATCTCACGTGTGATTGGTTTAAAACACTCCCAAATGGGATTACATAGCATAATACATACTGGGGGTGGGGGGGACACAATTCAACCCATAACGGTGAGTTTCAAAGATGTGTTAGAGCTGGCCTTTCTTAAGCCTTTAAAATACAAGAAGATACTTAGCCTTAGTAGAGTCACGTTTTAAAAAACCTTTATAAAAGTTGCTTTTCAGAGATTCTGACGTTAATTCCTTTGATTGATTCATGCTGTGTTTTGTTTAACTGCCCTTTAAACTCTTTGAACTTCTTGGTAAACATTTTGCCATTTAAATGTTAGGTTTTTATCTATGATGTTTTCAAATCTCTATTATTGATTATCTGCATTTTACAGGAAATTTCTAAGACATCTGTGTGCTTTGGTTGATTATCCTGTTCATAAAACAAACCTGTACCTATATATATTCGTTCATTCACTGGCTCAGTTTTGTACTTTGTTTCTTTCTTTTTCTTCAGTATAATTGGTCTAATTTATGTTTTAAACACCCTAAGTCCCACAGCAAAGCAGGTTATATTCTGAATTTAGTCTACATGAGATTTTTCTCATTTTAATCTAGCTAGGGTTGCTATGAGTCAGACTCAACAGCAATGGGTTTGGTTTTTTTGAATCTTATAAAGAGATGATTTTTTTTTTTTTTTTGCATTTGTTTATTTCTTACTAGGTACTAAAATTTAGGAACCAACTATAAACTTTGTTAAGATAGTTTCTGGATTCCAAAGATATGAAAGAAACACATGAGGAAATATTTTTACTTTAAAATATTTAACTATGCAATGATTCAATGAGTTGAAGATTTAATGCAAGAGAAACAATCATTATCAATTATCTTATTAAAGTATAAATTTTAAATACAAAACTACATACTTATCATTGCATGATCTATATAGATAAAATACATATACACATACAACATATGTACACTATTCATATTTGTAAGAAGCCCTGGTAGCACAATGGCCAAGCACTCGGCTGCTAACCAAAAGGGCGGCAGTTCGAACCTACCCAACAGCTTCACAAGAGACAGACCTGGCAGTCAACTTCCATAAAGATTACAGCCAAGGAAATCCTGTGAGGCAGTTCTACACTGTCACATGGGGTCACTATGAGTTGGAATTGACTCAACAGCACCCAACAACAACATTGATATTTGTTTTCTACTGAAGGACGTTGATCCTATATTTAATGACAGTAGTAAAAATAATATAGCTAAAATACATGTTCCTTCATTTTAAAATTTCTGATGTGGTCATTTTTATTTAATTCACTAAAAAATATTCCACACATCTATTTCAAAGGATAATATGAAGTTATTGAAATCCTAACCCAAAATGAGAATCATCCTGTATTCACATTTATGTGAGTAATGATGGTGAATTTTCTTAGGTTAACGAGGAACATAAAAAAACAAAAGTAAAACTCTCAGCTTCCTTCTTCATTTTAACTCTTCTGGAAAGATATTGTCCTTTGAAGTATTTGAATTCCAGTTCTCTGAATTTACATGAATATTTATTGAACGCCCGCTAAGTACAGGCACTGTGCCAATAACCATACAGACAGATATTGAATCACATTCTGTCTCTCAACTCAAGGAAATCATTGACCCATAGAAAGTCTTCAGTAAAAAAGAAAATGTTATAGAGAATAAATAAAAAGAGGATAGCATTGTTTGATAGATTTAGTCAATGGCGTAATAATAATGCATGTTTTTCAGGCATGTCATTGTATTACTCTCAAGTACGAAAAGCTGTGGACAACATTTTAAGGCACCTTGATAAAGAAGTAGGAAGGTGTATGATGCTAACCAACGTCCAAATGTTGAACAAAGAACCTGAAGACATGATCACGTGAGTACCAATGACGACTAAGATTTCAACGAAGGATTAACCAAAAGACACCAGTGGAGATTCTTCTAATTTGCTCTTCCTATTCATTCTCTGAGGAGTCCTGGTGGTACAACCATTAAGTGCTCCGCTGCTAACCACAAGGTTGGTGGTTTGAACCCACCCAGAGGCTACTTGGGAGAAAGATCTGGTGATCTGCTTCCATGAAGATTGTGTTGTTTTTGCTGGGTGCCATTGAGTCAATTCCAACTCATAGCAACCCTGTAGAACAGAGTAGAGCTGCCCCTTAGAGTTTCATAGGCTGTAATCTTTACAGGAGCAGATTGCCACGTCTTTTCTCCCACAGAGCTGCTGGTGGGTTCAAACCAAAAACCTTTCAGTTAGCAGCCAAGTACTTGATCTTTGCCCCACCAGGGCTCCTTTCATGAAGATTACAGCCTAGGAAACCCTATGGGCCAGTCCCACTCTGTCCTATAAGGTCGGTATGAGTTGGAATTGACTTGACAGCACACAACAACAACATTTATTCTGTATTTTGTTCTCTTTTTCTTGGAATCAATGTTCTACGGGATGTAAGAGAAGATAAATATTTGACGGTATTTTACTAACTATAAAAATTAGCTCAAATCCAAGATTGATCTATTTTGGTTCTCTCAAGTATCAGGAAGTCAGTAAAATAGAATATGGGCCCAAAGACTCATTTACTGGTCCACCTTTTTTCAGAACTGATATTTTATTGCCAAGTTCTATTACCACCCGTGTGATATAGTGACATCACCGTTTTTAATCATTCCATCTTTATAAATCTCAAGTTCACTTGTTCTCAGTGAAGCTTCCTGAACTGTGATAGTTAGCCTGCCTAATACTTTCCGTGCAACTGAAAGCATATGTAGCTTTGAATGTAGAAATCAAATGTCCATAGCCAACATCTAATAAGGAATTACAGCTCTGCAGAAAAAACATGTATTTGCTCGATTTTATCAATTATAGCAGGAACCAGGATTGGGTTACAGTTCTACATTTTAAGAAAATCTAGGCTTTATTGCTGGGCAGTAGCATAAATTTCCAAAAATATTCTTACGATGTGTTATTTCATTTGTATTTTAAACAATACCTTAAACTTTTTCAAAGACCCTTTTGACTTTTTCCTACTTAACCATCTTAAGACCCCAAATAGAGCTAAGAATATTTCTTTCTTTTTTCTTTTTTATAATTTATTTTATTTTGTTGTTGTTGAGAATATGCACAGCAGATACACCAATTCAAGTTTCTACATGTACAAGTCAGTGACATTGATTACATTCTTCAAGTGGTACAACCATTCTCACCTTCCTTTTCTGAGTTGTTCCTCCCCCAGCAACATAAATTAGTTGCCCCTGAGGTTCCTGTCTAACCTTTCCAGTCACTGTTGTCAATTTGATACCGCATAAAACCAAAACCAAACCTGCTGCCGTCAAGTCGATGCCGACTCATAGCGACCCTATAGGACAGAGTAGAACTGCCCCATAGGGTTTCCAAGGAGCGGCTGGTAGATTTGAACTGCCAACCTTTTGGTTAGCATCTGAGCTCTTAACCACTGTGCCACCAGGGCTCCTTCATACACCATAGATAGTTCTTAAGAGAAGAGAATGCTCAAGGCAGACATTCTTTACTAGTTAAGCTAAACTATTGTTTAGTTTTAAGAAGATTTAAGGGGATATTTTTGGTTTAAGGTTTAAAGATTATCTTAGGGCAATAGTTTCGGGGTTCATCCAGCCTCCGTAACTCCAGAAACGCTAATTCCATGAGAATTTGAGATTCTGTTCTGCATTTTCCCCCTTTTGCTCAAGATTCTTCTATAGAATCTTTGATCAAAATGTTCAGTAATGGTCAACAGTAACTTGAAAGATTAGATGGGAACCTTTGGAGGGGGACAGTGAGTTTATGTTAATGGGGGAGGAACAAAACGTTGAATAATGGTAGCTGGGCACCATCCAGTTCTTCTGGTCTCATGACAAAGGAGGCAGCTGTTCCTGGAGGCAGTTAGCCACACACTGCATTTCTTCTTCCTATGAGCTAGGAATATTTCTTAGGCTACGCTTTAAGGCAGTTTCCTGAGTGGAAAATTACTAGTGCTACATTTCTAAAAAACAAGGAGAAATGTTGGGCAGTCCTGTGAGCATTCAGGAGAACAGGGTGGAGGCCAACGTCATACTAACAGAAACAGTCATTTAAGTTGATATCTGAGGTTGGCCCCTCCCTTTCCCAGGCCCGGCTTAGAACATGAACTTGAGCACTGAGTATCCTCTGTTGCTCTATCTCCATTTCTCATCCCTTTTGTGGTTCAAGCAGAAAAATAAAAAATAACAGTTTTAACATCTGTTAATAAGTTTTCTTAATTACATTCATTTAGTGGTTCTCATGCTTTCCATGAAAACCCAGAGAGCAAAGATGGCAGTATCAAAGCAAATCAAGCACCAGTGAGTCTCTCAGCTCAGCTTGCTTTCTGAGCCTGGAAGTCTGCAGGGTTTGCCTTACACTGGAGGCCAGGCAGGGTCCTCTGTTTTCCGTCAGATAGGTGAATAATCCCAGCTGCTTACCACATCTGGCGAGCAAGCTTGGAGAAGCGCGTCAGCTCCTCACGGTGTGACCCTTGAGCAATCAGGGAGCTCCCTCAGCCAGCACTGTCTCTGCCCCGCTGCTGAGGAGGGCAGCTACAGACACCTTTCCTTTGCACCTGCACCCTCTTGGGACTGCTCATACACTTCATGCAGAAGGACCCTGGAAAAGGAGAGAAAATACTCTTAGGACTTTGCACAAAAGCATAGTTTTTGAGAAGTCGACACGACATACACGTGTTTTATTTTTCACTTAGACAGTTTTGTATTCCTTCTTGACAAGCTTGCAAAAGCACACTAGTTAGTAATGGCGCAGAGCAGAATTGCCATTTGATGTGATTTTTAGATTACAGACTGGGAGGCTTCTTCTCATTGCCTGCCTGTTCTAATCCCAGTTAACCGTTCCGAGAGTGAATCACTCCTGTGCTGCTTTGCGTTGTCATTCATTGTCCTGGCGTCCCAAGATTGCATTAATGTGGTTCCAGTTTTATAGGTATTGTCAGAAGAATAAATCATCAGAATTTAAATATGCTGTTACGTTTTGTCACTTAGGTTGTTTAAAAGACTTGATGGGTAGCTTAAGTCTTCCTTAAAGGTTATTGATAAAATAAGCAGTGAAAAATCAAATGGTTACCTATTTAAGCCAGAGATACACATAATTTATTATAAAATTTACATACTTTCTTCAGATTTTACAACAGAGTACAGAAGGCATTGTTGTTGTCGAGTCGATTCTGACTTATAGTTACCCTATAGGACAGAGTAGAACTGCCCCATAGGGTTTCCAAGGCTGTTGTCTTTACAACAGCAGACTGCCACATCTTTCTCCTGTGGAGTAGCTGGTAGGTTCGAACCAATCACCTTTCAGTTAGCAGCCGAGCACTTAATCAATGCAAGCTGCCAGGGCTCCTTCAAAAGGCGTTAATTACATTAGCCATTCATATTCTCAGGAGAGTAATTAGAAAGAGAAAAACAACCTCCATAGAAATCAGGACTGTTGGTGTCTTTTGGAAAATCAGAAATGGGGACACAACTAAACGCATTTCCGGATTTTTCTTGTCATTGTGTAAGGCTTATTTTGGAAGTACTTAATTTCTTGTAAATGGAGATGTGGGCTGTAGAGGAAGAAACAGAACTCGTCAGAGAGACAAGCTTCTGGAAGTCACACCTGTTAGAGGCACCGTTCCTTGTTATGCATTAAAATTCCGTTTTTAAATGCTGAATGTGGGAATGACTGCAGTATATTCCTCACATCCTGACACGTACAGGCATTCCTGTGAATCTGGTGTTTTAAACCCAGCCCACGGGGACAAACCCAAGGAACTCAGCTGAATGGCAAGGCATGTGGTAGATGTATACCTCTGTCTTACATGAAAATGTTCACAAGTTCTCTTAGCACTGGCCAAGCTATAGAGGGCAGAAACATTGGAGAGTAACATGGGGCTCTCAAAGAAGCCCAGGTGACACAAGTTACGTACTGGGCTGCTAACCCAAAGGTTGGTGGTTCGAACCCACCCAGAGCCTCCGTGGAAGATAGACCTGGCCATCTGCTCCCATAAAGATCACAGCCTGGAAAACCCTATGAGGCAGTTCTCCTCTGTCCCGTTGGGTTGCTATGAGTTGGAATCGACTCCACGGCACCAAGGACAGCAACAACCTGGTCCCGTCCACTGACTGTGATTCAGAAGACGTGGAGTCTTCTCTCTGTGCATGTATTTGATCTCTCTGTGTATATAGCTGCGTGTATATATGCATGTGTATGTATCTATATATATTTAATTTTCACAGCCTTGTGACCTAGGTTTAAACTTTGTTTTCCAATTCTAGGGGTGAGAGAAAGCCAAAAATTGATCTTTTCAGGACCTGTGTTGCTGCCATTCCTCGGCTGCTTCCTGACGGGATGTCAAAGCTTGAACTGATCGACTTGCTAGCTAGGTAGGTGAGGACTGTGGTGGGCATCACTGGATCAAAATTGATTTTAATTCTTTGTCATGTTACCTAAAAACCAGAACGATTATTAACAATTGACCAATGTTTACTGAATGAGACCTTATGCTAGGCACTATGCTTGGACAGGAAGGAATAAGGAAATATTTTTTTCATTTTTCACATGTTTGGGGGGTTTAAATTCCAATTTAAAATTTACATAAGCACCTGGTCCCCGGGTGGTGCAAACAGTTAATGTGCTCAGCGGCTAACCAAAAGCTTGGAGGTTTGAGTCCACCCTGAAGTGCCTCAGAAGAAAGACCTGGTGATCTACTTCCAGAAAGTCAGCCATTGAAAACCCTATGGAGCACAGTTCTGTTCTGACACACACAGGGGCGCTATGAGTCGGAGTTCACTCCATGGTGGCTGGTTTTACTCAGAGGTTAATCAAAGAGGAAAAAGCTTCAATAGGGAAAAGACAGTTATCAGTTCAGTTGAAGTAGAAGAAAAGTTCAGTTTACTCAGTGAAGCTCTAATTGGTGATTACGGCCTCTGAAATACTAAGTTTTTTAAAATTCTGTGCAGCATTCTGTTAAATTCACTAAGGCTGTTGACTCCGACTCACAGTGACCCCATTTGACAGAGTAGAACTGCCCCACAGGGTTTCCTAGGCTGTAATCTTTATGGGAGCAGATCACCAGGTCTTTCTCCCACAAAGCCACTGGCTAGATTCAAACCGCCACCTTTGGGTTATCAGCCAAGTGCTTAACGGCTGCGCCACCAGGGCTCCTTTCTCTAAGACTGTTTTGCTGAAATTCTGTGTCGCAGACTCTTATCTCTGGAATCACCTTGTCAGCCCAATCCAGTAATGCCTGACTCTGCAGACCACGATGCCAGGCATGCCGGGAGGGAATTCTGTTAGACGTGGGTGGAATGAGAATGCTATTTATAGTGGGGAGAGTTTGTTATTATGTGCATTCTTACAAAACCCAAAGCAATGGGTGCTATTTTTATTAGGGGAAAGAACAAGTAAATATTCTTGAGCGTTCACATCTTAAAGAGGTATCAAGAAAATGACTGGAGTTATATGGGAAGCCTGTGAAGAAGTAGTTGTCATGAGCTTGGAAGGAAGCCAGAGGCCGTTCTCCTCAGGAGGAGAGAGCTGGAGCACCCAGCCCGCATACTGGGTCCTATTAACCTATGAGGAAACGAGCCCCTCCAGATCGCCGCAGGAGGGTCCGAGGACAGATGTGAAACCATTAAGTAGCAACAAGTGTGGTTTTCAAGTCTTTGGTCACTTTATAGCCCCATAGTCCAAGAGCTTTGGGATTAAATTCACTCTTGAACAGTATATGGTCTGTTGAGAAAGATGTACAGCCCTTTATTTCAGTTTCACGGTCACATCCATGGTACGTTTTTACTGGGGAAAAACTTGGGTCTTCTTCATAACTGACAAAATAAGTAATGTTCACACAGGCTCCGCACCCCTTCTAGCTCAGCTCCCTGAGTAAGGAGTTTGATGGGTGTGTCCCTCCTAACTACCACATATACCCTTCCCAGCATTTCCCTAATGGCTAAATATGACGGACACTAACCACAGACTTACATTGCTGTTGTCGTCTTTATTAGGTGCCGTCAAGTCGATTCCGACTCATAGTGACCCCATGTACAGAGTAGAACTGCCCCATAGGGTTTCCTAGGCTGTAATCTTTACGAGGAGGAGCCCTGGTAGCACAATGGTTAAGCTCTCAACTGCTAAAAGGTTGATGATTCGAACCCACCCAGTGGCCCCACGGGAGAAAGACCTGGCGATCTGCTCCTGTAAAGATAACAGCCTAGGAAACCCTATGGGCAGTTCTGCTCTGTCACAACAGGTGGTTGAGTCAGAATTGACTCAATAGCACCTAACAACACAATAACAACAATCTGTATGAGAACAGATCACTGGGTCTTTCTCCCGTGGAGCCGCTGGGTGGGTTCCAACTGCTGACCTTTCACTTAGTAGTCAAGCGCTTAACCGTTGCACCACCAGGTCTCCCTCAAATGTACATTTGTATGTTTAAAATGACAGTGGGTGGAATGAAGCTGGCAGACTCCTTTCTTTAAGATACTAAATGTATGAGTTTATATGTATTGTTCAGCCAGCTGATAATGGGCAAGTGTGAGGACTCTTTCCACTCAGGCTCCGTGAAAGCTATGCAGGCCTTCCTTGCTCCATAAGATCCCATGAATGTACTTCCTTCCTGTCTGAGACACAGCCTGCCCTTCTTGGCCATCCAATCCCCCCGGGGGGTCTCCATATAGAACGGAAACCATCTTCTTTCCCCACAGTTGCCATCTTTGTTCTCCCATTCCCTTCCCAGATGTTTTCTACTCCAGCCCTTTACCAGAATAAGGATAATTTCTGCCAGCAGTCCTCAGGCTCCTGTGCTCGGCTGCTTCCTGAAGCACCATATATGCATCAAGGGTTTGCTGATCAATATTCAATTGCTGTTCAATTGAGATCCCCCTTTCTAAACTTTGGCTACTATACAAGCAACCATCCAAGGTACAACAATTGGTCTCCATTCACCTAGAGTAACAGAGGAAGAAGGAGAGTCAGGAATAGGAGGAGGAAATGGAATGCGTGTCTGGTTGCCTCCATGAACAACTGCCTCCTTTGCCATGAGACCAGAAGAACTGGATGGTGTCTGGCTACCATTACTGAATGTTTTGATCAAAAATTCTATAGAGGAGTCCTTATCAAAAGGGGGAAGAATGCAGAACAGGATTTCAAATTCTCCTGGAATCCAGCCTTTATGGAACCACTGGGGCTGGAAGAGTCCCTGGAACTATTTCCCTGAGATATTCTTTAAACCTTAAACCAAAACTATCCCCTGAAATCCTCTTTGAACCAAACAATAACTTATCTTAATTAGTAAAGTATGTCTACTTTGAGCATTGTCCTCTTTTAAAGAATTATCTACCTGGGATCAAATTGACAATGACAACTCAAAAGGTTGGATGGGAAGCTTAGGAGGCAGTGAATTTAAGATAATGGTGGTGGAAGAATGTGGAAAGGGATAATGAGAATGGTTGCACAACTTGAGAATGTCACCAATGTCACTGAATCATACCTATAGAAACTGTTGAAATGATGTGTCTTTGGCTGTGTATACTTTCACAGAAAAAAAACCTACTAAGCTGACATGATCTGAATCTGAAACGTACCTTCAGTCTTTTCCACTAACAGCCCTGTGTCTGACCTGACTCACCAGAAAAGTCGCTTTGTCCAAGTTCAGTTCTTCCCCTTTTTACGACGTGTCCTTACTTATTCAGCAACAACCTTGTACGAGCAGAGCACGCCTTTGTGACCACACCACGGAGTCACTCAAATCCATCCACACCAGGCTTCTACGGCTGTTTATACTGGCACCAGGGCCTGTGCAGAACACAGCAGCTTGTTTGCTCGCTGAGCTGAGCCATTACAGTCGTACCCCTGGGCCAGGTCGCCTTCTGCCAGCTGTCTGCAGAGGACAGCTGCAATTTACGTTGCCAATCTTGGTTTCTTTTGGTCACTGTGGAGGCCTTGAAGCACCCTCGATGGGTTTGTGTGTCACCATGTATACTGTGGGCTCGCTCTAGTCTCCTGGGAACCCCATCAGCTTCCTAGGTTACACCGTGGTCCCTCAGTAGTCAAACTTCTTCCCAAGCTGCTCTCTCCTAAAGCCCCCCCCCCGTTCTCTTTCAGATACTGCCACCACGGTCCTCTGTTGTGGGGCAGTTGGTATTGTCATTGTGATCCTTTACTTTGCAGTGAAGACCGCGTCCTTCATTTTGTGGTCTGGTTTCTCTGTGTGATGGTCCTGCTGTGGAACTGGAGGGGGTGGGGACTGCCCTCTGCTCACCTTCATTCCTTGGATTGTGGACAAGGAGATATTATAGGATTTACAAATATGCCAGCCAGCAGCACTCTGCTTTCTTGCTCTTCTTCTTGTTGTTGTTGTCAGCTGCTGTCAAGTCAGCCCTGACTCGTGGTGACCCCACGCACAACAAAATGAAACACTTCCCGGTCTTGCGCCATCCCCATGATTGGTTTTGGATTGGACCATTGTGATCCGTAGTGTTTTCATTGGCTGATTTTCAGAAGTAGACTGCCAGGCTTTCTTCCTGGTCCATCTTAGTCTGGAAGCTCCACTGAAACCTGTTCAACATCATGGCAACACACAAGTCCACTACCGGATGGGTGGTGGCTACACTTAAGGTTACATTAGCCAGGAATCGAACCCACGACTCTGCATGGAAGGTGGGAATTCCACCACTGAACCACCACTGCCCCCACCGCTGCTCACCGACAGACCCTTAACGCTCAACATGGCTGCGCATCCTTCTCGTTTCAGTCTGAGTCTTCTTTCTTTTTAAGTTAGTTGTTTGGTTTTTGTTTTTTTTTTTCCTGTTTCATGTTTTATAATATTCAATCTCATCTGTCGCACAAGATAATCTGTGAGTGTCTGGTTAAAATCTAGTCAGAGTGAAAATGGGGATGATACAGGTGGGAGCGGTGGCAAATGTCTGATAGGCAGGTCTCTGATCACACTCTTCTGTGAATAAACACAGGGAGGGACCCTCACCCCCTCACAGTTTCTTCATCATTCACCCCTCAACTACTGCTGCCTGGATATGCCTGGATGGATCTCAGTTCCATGGCTGATTCGGCCTTTATTTTCTACAAGCTTCCACTCTCATTATCAGCTAGGACTTCTAACCTCAAAGTCCCTTCTCCTACCTGTCGTATATGTCTCTTCATATTCCAGGAATATTGTTATCATTAGGTGCCGTCGAGTTGATTCCTACTCATAGCAACCCCATGTGACAGAGTAGAACTGCCCCATAGGGTTTCCTAGGCTGTACTCTTAACGGAAACAGATCACCAGGTCCTTCTCCCTCAGAGCCTCTGGGTGGGTTCGAACCACCAACCTTTTGGTTGGCAGCCAAGCACTTAACCATTGCACTACCAGGGCTCATTTTTAGGTTAGTAGTCAAGTGAAAACCATTTGGGCCACCTAGGACCTTCTTCAAGACCATAAAACCACAACCAGAGACTTCCGGGCAAAAATGGCGCTATAGTCAGAAGCACCACACAGTCCCTCCACAGCAAAGATCCAAAAAACTAAGTCAAACAGAGTCACACGTCAGTCCTGAAACCCTAGCATCAAAAGAACTCAGCCAAGCACCAAATGGAATAAGAAACTGACTGAGAACAGATAGCAAGGAGAGATACACACAGAGGTCCCCTATCAGCTAACGCAGCGCGGATCCACCATCTTGGACTCCTATCAGAGATCAGTGAACAGGGGGTACGAGAAAGCAGCTTCACAGAGCTTCCAACAGGAGACAGAACAACCAGTAACCAACAATATACACTTTCCCACCCCCCAGCCTTCTTCACCCCCACTCGGCCTCCTCTGCTTCCCACGGCCACAGTCTCTCGGCCGGGAAGCACCTGCTTCACCCAGTGTCACCTGGATTCCACCCACCCATACTGGCCGGCTCCCTGAGTGCCATTTGTTGGCTGCTGGTGTTGCTTTTTTCCACTTCATTAGATTTCTTCCTTACCTCTCACCACCTCCCCCTCCTTTCTCTCAAACACCTGGCTCCGTGGCCATCTTTGCTTCTTCCTGGGGGGCTGTGAGGTGCCCCTCGACTGTGGAACTGCTGCCGCACTGGTGGGACCCCCAGGGCTTTTTTGTTGTTGTTCGTTTGTTCTGATTTGTTTGTTTGATTGTTTTCTTTTTCTTTTCTCAGCTTGGGAGCCCCTTCTGGCCGGGCAGTGCCACATGACTTGGGAGATACTCCCTCACTCTGAGCAGATGCACAGTGACATCCCTGGGGGCATTTCTTTTTTCTTTTTTTGTTTGTTTGTTTTTTGGGGTTTTCTTGTTTCTTTGTTTTGTTTTCTTCTCTTTTTCCCTTTTTGTCTTCATTTCCAGTTTCTCAATTTATTCATTTTTTTCTTTTACCCCTTTCTTTTTTTTCATTTTTGTTTTTCTCCATTTTTTAGTCTCATCTCTCCACTCCAATAGCAGCTCCCTTAGCACTTTTTTTGTTTGTGTGTATGTTTTTGGCTCATGATCCTCCCTCCTCTCTCCTCTTTTCCCTACCCATCTTAGTGCCACACATCACAATCTCCCCCCTCCTTCCTGCCTACCTGCACTGTGTGCTGAACATCACACCCCCAAGCAACACAAGCACGGCCTACCAGAAACTACCCTGCACTGATTCCCGGCCCACCCTGTCTACCCTAGTATGTGCCAGAAACAACCCATCCCACCAACTCCCCTTCAGCTGGACCTGACCTGCTGTACCATACCTGAGTGACTAATCCTGCCCATTGGAGAAGGAGGTGAAAAGTATTGTGCCCACAGAGAGCAAACAACAAAGAATGCACATCCCACCTGTTCAGACGTAACCAAATAAAACAAAAAAGCAGGATTAAACAAACAAATCTACAATCAATAAATGAGGAAAATAACTACTGAGTGCCCCAAAGACAGCAGACAATATCAAAAGATATACAAAAACAGGACAGGATGGTATCAGTAGGTGTCCAAAATAAAACACCAGATGACTTTCCAGTAGAAGAAAAGGCTCTAGAACTACCTAATAGGGAATTCAAATCTCTAATATTCAGCATTATCCAAGAGTAGAAGCAAAAAGCAGACAAAAATGAGGAAAAAATAGACAAATTCATGGAAAAGGCAGACAAAGAAATGGAAGAATTCAAGAAAATAATACAGGAACAAAATGCTAAAATAAATTCATAACTAGAAATCATACAAAAACAGCAATTAGAAATCCAGAAGATAAACGACAAGATTTCAGAAATGGACAGTGTCATAGAAGGGATGAGGAAAATAGGTTTGAAACAATAGAAGACAGGATCAGCGAAATTGAAGACAAACACTTGGATACAACTCTGTTTCAGAAAAATCAGAGGAAAAAAAACGAAGAAACCCTGAGAATTATGTGGGATACAATCAAAAGTAAAAATCTTCGAGTAATTGGAGTTCCAGAACGGGGGAGAAAACAGAAAACACAAGAATTGCTAACAGAAAACTTCCCCAATATTATGAAAGATGAAAAGCTGACCATCCAAGAAGCTCAACAAACCCCATGTAGGATATACCCCAAAAGAAAATCACCAAGGCCTATCATAATCACACTCGCTAAAACCAAAGACAAAGAATCATGAGAGCAGCTCGAGAAAAACAAAAAGTCACATACAGAGGAGAAACAATAAGACTAAGCTCAGATTATTCGGCAGAAACCATGCAGGCAAGAAGGCAATGAGATGAC
>NW_004444089.1:3319174-3373643 GCF_000243295.1 Trichechus manatus latirostris
AAAAAAAAAAGAATTATCTATACGAGATCAAACTGACAACAGCAACCCAGAAAGTTTGATGGGAAGCCTAGGGGCCAGTGAGTTGAAGATAACGGTGATGGAATAATTTGGAAAAGGATAGTGAGAACAGCAGCACAACTGGAAGAATGTAATCAATGTCACTGAATTGTACATATAGAAATTTCTGAAATGGTGTATCTTTGGCTGTGTATATTTTCACCAAAAAAAAAAAAATGTCCTCCAAGGTCGAGAAGGGAGAGTATTGACATGTCGTGGGGTTGTTAACCAATGTCATAAAACAATATGTGCATTGACTGTTTAATGAAGAACTGTTTGTTCTGTAAACCTTCACCTAAAGTAGCATTAAAAAATTTTTTTTTAAAAAACCACAACCAAATCCATTGCCATCAAGTCGATACTGACTCATAGCGACCCTATAGGACAGAGCAGAACTGCCCCATAGGATTTCCTAGGTTGTAATCTTTACAAAAACAGACTGAGACATCTTTCTCCCATGGAGCAGCTGGTAGATTCAAACCTCCAATGTTTTGGTTAACAGCCAAGCACTTAACCACTGTGCCATCAGGGCTCCATCTTCAAGACCATAGATAAGTATAAATGTAACAAATAGAAACAATAAACTTAAGATGGGAAATAACTTCAAGGGCTTTTCATAAACTAGTGTTTTCAAACACTGGACTGTAAAGATAACTTAGGGCTGCTAGTGGAGTGAAGGGGTATTTTCTGCCCTAGTGGGTGGGCTTCAAGCCCATTACCCCAGCTTTTACCAGAATATCTCAGATTTTGTATAATATATACTGGAGTTCTACATATAATTTTGTTGAAAGAAAAAAAAAGGTCCTACTGCTGATCAAAGTATAAAGAAAATTTGAAAACCTCTGCCTTAGATCATCTTTAATTGGAAGTCCAGGTTAAAGGCCTCTAAGTTTTCTTTCAGTGTCTATGATCTGTTTGAGAATTGTAGACTTAATGAAGGAGCCCTGGTGAAGCAGTGGTTAAGAGCTACAGCAAGCACAGCTGCTAACGAAAAGGATGGCAGTTCGATTCCACCAACCTCTCCTTGGAAATCCTATGGGGCGGTTGTCTACCCTGTCCTTACAGGGTCGCTGAGTCGGAATCAACTCGACGGCAATGGGTTTGGTTTGGCTTGGGTTTGGTGGCGCAGCAGTTAAGTGCTCTGCTGCTAACCAAAAGGTCTTCAGTTCAAACCCATCAGCCAGTCTGCAGGAGAAAGACCTGGCAATCTGCTTCTGTAAAGATTACAACCTTGGAAGCACTATGGGACAGTTCTACTCTGTCCTATAGAGTCACTATGAATCAGAATTGATTTGATGGCAATGGGCTTGGTTTTGGGTTTTAGACTTAACTGAGTTAACTCCTCTCTAAAGAGTTAGCTCAGATCTTCTTTCTCAGCATCTTGTAGAACTTCAGTTCCTTTTGAGACGGGAAATATATCTTCCCTGGCTTGCTGTAAATCTGCTCATTAAAGAGCTTTTGCCTGGTTCTGACTGTCAAGTTTGGGCAATTAATGTATCTTACGCCTTCGAGAATTTGCTTGTGGAGTTTGCTTGTCAAGCTTTTGAAATACTCTCTACTCAATAAGAGATAACTGGGGCAGCTTGTACCAGACTTCTTTGACGGAGAAACTTTGGGTTAAGGATTAGAAGCCCCGGGCTGAGATACTGGCTCCTCTCACTGTTAACCCTGTGGCTTTGGGCAAGTCCCTAATCACTCTGGGCTACAATTTCTTCTTGGATTTGTGGGAATAATGCCTTCCCTGCTTGTTTTCTAGAGTGAAGGGGCTCCCGTTGACCAGTCTCTTGCGTCTTCGACCCCAAGCACCTCCAGGTTACTGAGCCCCGGCAGTTCTGTCTTCGAAATGTCTTCCACTTCCGTCTCTTCTTACCTGCTCTCTGCCCTAGAGCAGGCCCTCCCAACTTGTCACCTAACTTGTTGCCATGACCTCCTGGTTCATCTCTGCCTTCAATCCTGTTGCTTCTCCAAGTCATTGTCCATACTCCTGCCTGCTGCTTTTCAAACTGTGAATCAGTAACCGTGTTTCTTCCCCAGAACTCTCAGGGGAAAGTTGATCTTTCTTCTCTTAATAATAGCTAACATTTACTGAGTGCTTACTGTGCACTCGGAGCAGCGTTAAACACTTTATGTGACTATTTCAGTGAACCTCACAACAGGTTTATGAGATGCAGTTACAGTTATTGTTGCGTGCTGTCGGGTCGATTCCAGCTCATGGTGACCCCATGTGACAGAGTAGAACTGCCGCACAGGGTTTCCTAGGCTGTCATCTTTATGGAAGCAGATCACCTGGTCTTTCTCCCGCAGAGCCGCTGGATGGGTTTGAACCACCAACATTTTTGTTAGCAGCCAAGTGCTTAACTATTGTGCCACCAGGGCCCCTATCAGTTTCATCTACTTGACTCTTTTGTTGACAGTCAAGCCTGCTTGCCTTCATCAGTCCAAAGAGACAGGGGTATTGCTAGTCACACTTCCTTGCTCCCTGTGGACAGTGTCTGTAAGGCAACGTCACTGGTCTCTGAGATATAAATACTCCCAGTATGGCCCCAGTAATGCTGAAAACCAAACCCACACCAAACCCATTGCTGTCAAGTCAATTCCAACTGATAGCCATCCCATGTGTTACAGAGTAGAATTGCCCCATAGGGTTTCCTAGGCTGTAATCTATACGGGAGCAGATCGCCAGGTCTTTTCTCTCGCAGAGCCGCTGGGTGGTTTCGAACTGCCAACCTTTTGATTAGCAGCCGAGTGCTTAACTGTTGCACCACCAGGGCTCCTTGCGGTTACAGTTATTATCCCCATTTTACCAATGAGGGATCTGAGGCTCAACATCACATAGCTGATACATAGCAGAGCAAAGCAGTGACGCCAGCATTCTGATCCCAGAGTGCATACTCCTGACCATTTCCATGCTGTGGTGCCTCCCTGGGTGGTTTCCAGGCCCTTCAGTGAGCTGCCCCTGCGTCCTCCCCTGCTCCATGTCACACCCGGCTCCTGCAGGCACCCTAGCCAATAGACACACGCAGAGCGCTGAGGGTACAGTGCCAAATCCTAGCCCAGGAGGATCTCACAGAATATTTGCTTATCAGGTAAACAAATTAAAGGACCTAGACAAAAGCACCCTGCTAACTGTAATGTTCCACACCAATGTTTAGATTTAATATTATGATGATGTTCTGGGTTCAACCTCAAATACACTGAAATTGTTTGTCTAACTCAGGGTTTCTCGACCTTGGCACTTTTGACATTTTGGGGTGGCAAACTCTTTATTGTGGGGGCTGCCCCATGCCTTGTAGGATGTTTAGCTACATCCCTGGCCTCTACCCACGAGAGGCCAGTAGCACACTCCAGGTTACGACAACCATAAATGTCTCCAGATGTTGCCAAATATCCCCAGGGGTGTAAAACCAAGGAAGGACACTGGCTTCACTCCAATTTCTCATTTTTACTCAACTTCTGGGTGAGTCCCTTAGCTTCTCCAGTACTTGGGTATCTCATTCTTGAACATGGTACTAATTTAGACTGCAGCGAATAATGTATTAAAAAGTATTCCAGAGGGATACTCTTTAAACCTTGAAACAAAACTAGCCCCTGGAGTCATCTTTAAACAGCAATGACAACAAAAAACCATTTAGCTCAAAGAATGTCATCCTCAAATATTGCAATTTTTAAAAAAATTATCTATAAGGTTGTTATGAGTCAGAATCAACTTGATGGCAGTGGGTTTGTTTTTGTTTTTTTCTTTTTTTTTTGTTTATATGAGACCAAACGGACAACAGTAACTCTAAAGACTTGATGAGAAATTTAGGACACGGTGAGTCTAAATTAATGGGGGCGAAACAGCTAGAGCAGAAATAATGGGAATATTAACACACTGTGAAAGATGTAACCAATGTCACTGAACAATAGATGTAGAAATTGTTGAATGGAAGAATGTTTTGATATGTATGTTTTTACCAAAAATAAAATAAAAATTTTTAGAAAGTATTCACATATAGCTAAATGCAATGTGGTATCCTGGATTGCTTTCTGAAACAGAAAAAGGACATTGTGGAAAACTGGTGAAATCCGAACAAAACTGGTGAAATCCGAACAAAGTTGAGTCGATAGCGTTAAGGCAGTGTTAATTTCTTAGCTTTGATAAGTGGTCATAGTTATATAGGATGTTAGCATTGGGGGAGGCTGGGTGAAGGCTATAGAGGAACTCTGTATAATCTTTGCAACTTTTCAGTAAATCTAAAATTAAAAGTTTTTATTTTACATTTTTCATATAAGTCATTTACTAAGCGGAAAATAAGGGGGCCCCATGTTTCAGACAGGAGCCCTGGTGGTGCAATTCTTAAGTGCTCTACTGCTAACCCAAAGGTTGACGGTTCAAACCCACCAGCAGCTCTGCAGGAGAAAAGACCTGCTGATCTGCTCCCATAAAGATCATAGCCTCGGAAACCCTATGGGGCAGTCCTATGCTGTCACATGGAGTTGCTATGAGTCGGAATTGACTTAAAGGAACCTAACAACAACAACGTGTTTCAGGCACAAGTAGAAACAGAGATCTGTGTTTCTTCATGCATCCCATGTGAGTTAAAGAAAGGTGGGCTAGAAGAAGAGCTCGTCAGATAAATGATTTGATTGTCTTGTGTGCATTTCACAGGCTCTCGATCCACATGGACGACGAACTGCGACATATTGCACAAAACTCTCTGCAGGGTTTACTGGTTGACTTCTCAGACTGGAGAGAAGATGTTCTGTTTGGCTTTACCAACTTCCTGCTGCGTGAAGTCAATGACATGCATCACACACTCCTTGATTCATCCCTGAAGCTTCTGCTCCAGCTGCTCACCCAGTGGAAACTGGTCATCCAAACTCAGGGAAAAGTCTACGAGCAAGCCAACAAAATTAGGAGCTCAGAGGTGGTTGTCTTAATCTCCTTGTGCTGCTGTCACACGAACACCACAAGGGGGTGGCTTTAAAGCACAGAAAGATATTTTCTCACAATTCTGCAGGCTGAAAGTCCAAATCAGGCCTTGGCCCAGTCAATTCCTTCCTTGTTGGTAGCCCTGGGCATGTCTTGGTTCTTTGGCTTATAGGCAATTGTCACGTGGCATCTGTCTTTCCCCCATTTTTGTGTGTGTGTCTCTGTGCCTATTCTGCTCTTTTTTTAACTCAGATGTGATTAGGTTTAGGATCCACCCTACACTGGTATGACCTCAACTAATTAATTGATTAATTGCATTACATTAGATTGCATTATGGAAAGTGATTACATTATGTTACATTACATCCACAGGTATATTGGTTGGGATTCCAGCACTCATTTTGGGAGACACAATTAACTCATAACAGTGGTTTTGACACTTTCCCCCACTAATTTGTATTCGTTTATATAGTGCATATGTAAATGAGTTGCAGCCTAGAGAATTTTTGGGCTTCTTATGTACAGCCATCGAGGAACTTTCTCCTTGGTGGTGGTCCTAGTTCTTCCACGTGCGTGAATTGTAACCAAGAAACTCAGGACATGGTTTACCACATCACCTCAGATCTGTCAACATGAACAGTGTCATTTAGGGAGTAGAGCTTTCCTCCAGAGAATTATGATTATAAATCTTTTCATAAGAGCAAATCACTACAGAAATAGATAGGGAGATGGATGTATAAAAGTTAGCTGTCCACCAGTTTTTTCCTAGGCAGTGGTGTCAGATATCACAGAGAGGAAAATGTGATTTTGTGGTCACTTTGTTCTTTGATGCCTCCGTCCTGAAGGGTAGAAAATTACTGATGCTCCCGGTGAGCATTTTGGAGAGCAGGGTGGGCAAGGAGTGTTGTCCGAGGAACAGGGCAGTGACCACAAGGCACTGGTGACGAGCAGATAGAGAAAGGCTCTGGCTGGACGAGAGCGGAACTAAGGGTCCGAGGTTGCTGGGGTTTGGGCGGCCTCCCAGTGTTTAGGAAACAACTGGAGTCCCGGACGGGTTACCCGCAGAGATGGCGTTCAGATCCCCCCTCCTCTGTGCTCTACACATGCCAAGAGATGAGAGGTCAGAAAACAGGGCTTCAGGCTGCTTGTAAAAGGAAAACAGAAATTAAGGTGGAATCTACCTCATTGCCTGGCTTGTTTGGAGAGTTCCAGAACCCATCTCATAAATGTTCTAAACCTAGACTAGACTCTGACACACAGACAGTCACACAAATCTGAATGGAAAATGTTTGCAAATTCAAGGAGCCCTGCTGGCACAAACGGTAAAGCAATGGGCTGCTAACTGGAAGGTCAGCGGTTCAAACCCAGCCAGCAGCTCCACGGGAGAAAGACCTGGCTATCTGCTCCTGTAAAGATTACAGCCTAGGAAACCCTATGGGGCAGTTCTACTCTGTCACATGGGGTCGCTATGAGTCGGAATTCACTCAACAGCACCCAACAACACCAACAAAATTCAATTTAATAGTATCCAAAAGCCTTTAGATAATTTAAGTCAACACAGATCAGGCCCCTTTGTACATACAGTATCATCTCGAATGGTATGAGAGAGAAGCAGTCTCATTTTTATTAAAATTAACATGAATAGCCTTTGAAAAGTTATTCTTTATCAGAGGTAACAGATGGTGGATGGTATTCCAAAGCAACGATTGATCTGAAAAAAAAAAAAATGAAAAGGATCTATGATAGTTCATGTGTAACAATGAATTCACAGACACATCTAATTCTAAGCCAGTGTGATTCGTTTTAATATGACACGGTCAAATTCTGTCAGATACGTTGCAAGATGTACGCAGAAGAGGGTTTTCTTCTTCTTCTTCTTCTTCTCCCCTTGTGGTTTTTCTAAATATAGACTATCATTCTTATTCCACGACAGCTCATTCCCAACGGATCCAGCCACAGAACGCAGTCAGAGCGTGGCCCCCACTGCAGCGTCCTCCACGCCGTCGAAGGGTTTGCCCTGGTTTTGCTCTGCAGTTTCCAGGTCGCCACACGCAAGCTGTCCGTTTTAATCCTCAAGGAAATCCGAGCCTTATTTATCGCCCTGGGTCAGCCTGAGGTATGAGTTACCCCTCTGAATTTTCTGATACCTTTCTTTTAACAGTTTTGAAGTTAGATGAACATTAGCAATAGGTAGTGCAACGGTTCAGCCCTCAGCTGCTAACCGAAAGGTCAGCGGTTCAAACCCACCAGTGGCTCCATGGGAGAAAGACCTGGTGATCTGCTTCCGTAAAGATGACAGCCTAGAAAACCCTATGAGACAGTTCTGCTCTGTCGCATGGGGTCGCTGTGAGTCAGAATCGACTCCACAGCCCCTAACAACAACACATTGCTATTTTATGTCACACATGGTATCAGCAAATATTTTTTGATACATTGTTGGGTTTTTAATTATGTAATATGACTCAGTGTGCTTGAGGTAAGTCATATATTCTGAGAGGGGTAGAAAAAGATAACTTGGTTCTCTGGAAGATGGCACTTCGCTCAAGAAATGAAGAATTTTAAGATTCATTTTGGTTATGGGTGATTTTTCTTCACAGTGTTCTTCATACGTGTAATGAAGAAGATATTATTAATTTGTACTAGAGAATAAACTTGAAAAGATGATGTATATTCCACTGAAGATGGTCAAGGTCCCCAGCATTCTGACCAAGGGAAAGTTGTTTAATTTCAACGATGGGAGACAATGGCACCACATAGAAACCGTCCCCTTAAGTTGGGGGAAGCGCGTCCGTTAGGAAGCATGGTCGGCTCCAGCTCCCTCACGCACCTGGTCAGGTGTTACAGCTCAGTAACCGCAGACACAGGTGGCCAAGTCCTAGGCATGAGTTGATAAAAGAAGGACCAGCCCTTTATGTCACATATTCCTTTAGGAAAATGCCATTTTCCATTTTTCTCAAGGGAGTGAAGTGGTCTTGGTTTTATGAGATCCCCAATCCCATCATGGACCAAGCTCACAACAGTTCAGGCCATGTCTTTGCCTAGCTTTCTGGTATACCTCAGGACCACATCTCTGGCATCTGATAAATGGATCTGTAAGACAGGCCCTATTTTCGTAAACCTCCCTTCAGTCTCTAACTATGACAACAGCGACAATAATAACAGTAATTACTGCGTATGCGCCCCGTACTCTGCTGAGCCCTTTTCACGTTATCTCCTTTAGTCTTCACAATAACTTAGGAATTGTTGTTGGGTGGTGTCGAGTCGATTCCGACTCATAGTGACCCCATGTAAGACAGTGGAAATTCCCCATAGGGTTTCCTAGGCTGTAACTTTTACAGAAGGAAGTCGCCAGGCCTTTTTTCCAGCAGAGTAGCTGGATAGGTTCAAACCTCCAACCTTTTGGTTAGCAGGCAAGCACTTAACTGTCGTGCCACCGGCTCTCCTTTTTACTTAAGAATTAGTACTGTTTTTATCCCGATTGTACAGATAATGAGACTGAGGTTTAGAGAGGTTAAATGGCTTGCCCCAAATCAACAGCTAGCATGTGACAGAGCCAGAATTCAAACCCAGCTCTACAAGTAAACATCCCCCTAACCACCCGTAACCAGACCGGGTCGAGGATGTTTCTGGTAGGTTGCCTTCTTTGACCAGCCATAACCTTCTTGAAATCTTGACACCTTCTCACTTATGCATGAATATGTACATTCCTCAAGTGCAGCCACACCTGTCTGTCAGTGAGGTTTGCATACTGCTACGATGCAGAGCTGATTTCAGCGGAGCTTCCAGACTAAGATGGACTAGGAAGAAAGGCCAGTCAGCCAGTGAAAATCCTGTGGTCACAGCGGTCCAGTCCCATTGTGCATGGGGTCACCACGAGTCAGTGGCCCACTGGAAGGCAGCTAACAGCAACGTACACATCCCGAGAGCCTCTGCTCTCCTAAGGCTTCTAAGTAAATAATTTTGTATCTCCTAGCTTCTCTTTGATAAAGAATGACAAGCGTATACAACTTCACATACATAGATACTGCCCATGCAGAAGAATTTCCTATAAGATGCTCTCTCGTGCCTTTTCCAATGTGCTTCTTTTATCAAACCGATGTCACAGCAGAGATAACACCATCCCCAGTATAGTTTTATTTGGAACGGAAATTCACTGATAGAACGACGACGTTATCTGTTATTTTAGCAGACCAGTGATTAAAATAAATAGCAATTTAATGGCCTGACAAAGCTATATCATGCTGGTATTTAGATTCTTTTGCACATGGGTGAGTCTTTGAAACTCAGGTGCGTATCTTTCAAAACGATGTGAAATTGGAGCTGTAATTATCTTCCGCGAAACTTGAAAGAATCGGCCCAGAATGGCAGGGGGTTTTCTCTGCTGCCTTTGAGCCGTCTCGGCACTGACTTTCCTGTGAGAAAAACCTTATCACTGTCTCGCAAGCCTCTGCTTCATGTTAGACAAGGGGTGGGGGTGGGGGCGATGGATCCATTTTTCCCGTGGAGGGTAATTGCCTGTCCTTTGCCCAGGATGACGACAGGCCTATGATTGATGTGATGGATCAGCTGAGTTCCTCCATCCTTGAAAGTTTTATTCACGTGGCCGTTTCGGATTCAGTAAGTACATATTTGATCCTAGTCACTAGTAATCCTTACGTATAAGCTCGGGACCGATCTGAAAAAGAGAGACATAGGAATTTAATGTGGAAGAACTCTCGGGTTTGATGTCAGATTGATAAACCGACACAAAGGTATTTATGAAAACGAAGTGAGCTTTTCAAATGCTGGCTTAGGGAACACTCAGATCAATTGCCAACAACACTTGAGCCTTAGGATTAGAGATAGTATTTTTAAATTGCCGTTTCAAAAAGAATGGCTCAGGATTCTTCAATAAAACTAACACGTCCCATTCAATGACCTTCACGATGTAACCCATTTAGTGGTGCTGTGCTGCTTACACAGTACTTTCACGTTTATTACTTACTTCTTTGACCCTCACAGTTATTACACTCGGAAACACTCAGTGGTAAACCAAAGCCGTCCCCTGAAGTCTACTTATCTTAATAGCTTATCTTAATTAGCGAAGTATGTCTGCTTTGAGCATTGTGCTCTTTCAAAGAACTATCTAAAAAACCAAAACCCGTTGCCACTGAGTCGATTCCAAGTCATAGCGATCCTATAGGACAGAGTAGAGCTGCCCCATAGAGTTTCTAAGGAGCAGCTGGTGGATTCGAACTGCCAACCTTTTGGTGAGCAGCCAAGCAAAAGGTTGGATGGGAAGCTTAGGGGGCAGTGAGTTTAAGGTAATCGTGGTGGAAGAAAGTGGAAAAGGACAGAGAGAATGGTAGCACCACTTCAAAAATGTAACCAATGTCACTGAATTGGCCATGTGGAAATTGCTGAAATGGTGGGTCTTTGGCTGTGTAGACTTTCACCAAAATAAAAAACCCTTAAGTGGCAGGACCACAGTCACACAGAAAGGAGTTGAAGCCAGGATTGTACTTGTTTGCACTCGGAACCTGGGAGACCGTTATCTGCTACACAAATATATTCTTCCCTGTAAAAAGCATATTGGCAGCTTTCAATTTCCTGAACAGTCAAAGGGGAATTGAAACTGACTTTAATTATCTGATTTTCTAAAAATATAAAAGTGCAGCCATGGCCCGTGGATTCATTTCAGCTAAATAGCTGAAGAGAAAATAAAACCATTGCTGCTGAGTCGATTCCAGCTCATAGCAACCCTATAGGACAGAGTAGAACTGCCCCATAGCGTTACCAAGGAGCAGCTAGTGGATTCGAACTGCCCGCCTTTTGATTAGCAGCCGTAGCTCCTGACCACCATGCCACGAGGGCTCCTTAGGCAGGGCATATCTGGGACGGCTTGCCGAGTCCACACTGCCGATGCCCCACGCAGAAACTTGTCATATACGTGAAAACGAAACCTTAAGATGCTTGGAAGCTTTTCATGGCCTTTTCTAACTGAGACGGAACACAGGTCTCCCTTTTTAGGAACTCTGCTCTTGCTTCTGAGAACAATAACAGGAATAATTGCCAAGCCCTGCAGCCCTTAACAGTGATATGAAAGTAATCCCACCTCTTTTAGAAATTTAAATTGTGCTAACATGGAATGGTCCACTTTGGTTGTTTTAAATGCATATTTTATATGCCTACAGATAATAAAATTACATTGTGTTCACGCGATTTTGTTCTGTGTTTATCAGAATTGAAATATTGAGCCGGGGTAACTAAGAGGGAATACTGCCCTTGGGAAGATACACACACAGAAAGGGGAGATGAGGGATGAAGAAAGGAACTTACCCATTAGGGGGCCTGCATTTTTTCTTTTAATTTTAATTGTGGTAAATACATATGTAACAAAACATCCACCATTTCAACATTTTTTACATGTACAATTCAGTGACATTAATTACATTCAACATCTTGTTCAACCATCACACTATCCATTTCCAAATTTCCCCATCACCCTTAGTGGGAGCTCAGTGCCCCCTAAGCAATGACTCCTCCTTTCTCCCAGCCACCCCCCACCCCTGGTAATCACGAACGGTGTTCTCTATGTTGTTGTTGGGTGCCGTCGAGCCGATTCTGACTCATGGTGACCCCATGTGACAGAGTAGAGCTGACCCATAGGGTTTCCTAGGCTGTAATCTTTACGGGAGCAGATTGCCAGGTCTTTTTTCCCCGTGAAGCAGCTGGTGGGTTCGAACTCACCTTTGGGTTAGCAGTCAAGGGCTTAACCATTAGCGTCACCAGGGCTCCTTCTTGATCCCATACACTTGCCTATTCTAGATGTTTCATATGATTGGGATCAGACTGCTTTTGGCCCATTTTCTCACCGGCAGAGCCCTGGTGGCCCAGTGGTTAAGAGCTGCAGCTGCTAACCAAAAGGTTGGCAGTTTGAATCCACCAGCCGCTCCCTGCAAACCATATAGGACAGTTCTACTCTGTCCTATAGGGTTGCTATGAGTTGGAATCAACTTGGTGGCAATGGGTTTGGTTTGGTTTGGTTTGGTTGTATCTCACCGCCATTGTAACCTCTATGCCATAAATTAAGGAGACAGAGACTCCGGGCTGTTCAGTAATTTTCCCAAGTCACGCAGCTTTGGGCAGAGCCAGCTCTGGAATCTAACCTCTGGCTCTGAAGCTCAAGCCCTGCACATTGCACCCCATTAGCCACTGAGGTCACTACTGCAGCGCTCGTATCCAGGGGAGCTCGGAGCCCTAGCAGACAACAGGGTCACTTGAAACGCCTGGCAAACATGGAGGCATTCTCCTCTCCTGGCCCAACAGCTCGATTATTTGAAAACTGCTCTCCACTAAGCTTTGATATTGTGACTCAAGAGATCATGAAATATAAGAACTTGATATCTATCTATTTCTGTGTGTGTGTATATAATAAATATATATCCCATTGCCGTCGAGTCTATTCTGACTCATAGCGACCCTGTAGGACGGAGCAGAACTGCCCCATAGGGTTTCCAAGGCTGTAGTCTTTATGGAAGCAGACTGTCACATCTGTCTCCTGTGGAGCAGCTGATGGCTCCATATATATATGTAATATACATATGTATATATGTATGTATATATATTTTTAAGGAGCCCTGGTGGTGCAGTGGTTAAGTTCTCGGGCTAACCGAAAGGTCGGTAGTTTCAAACCCACCCAGCAACTCCACCCTTCTCCGTGGGAGAAAGACCTGGCGATCTGCTCCCGTAAAGATTACAGCCTAGGAAACCCTGTGGGGCAGCTCTACTCCGTCATGTGGGGTCATTATGAGTCAGAATCAACTTGATGGCACACAGCAACGACAACTATATGTATATTTTACCTTTCTAGGGGTTCTGGAATGTGTTATTTTAGCTTGGAATCGTAGAACAAGAATAAGTAGGTGTCTTACCTCAAAATCATGAGTTGCATGCCCTTCACAGGAGGGGTTACCCTGAGCCCTCTCTAAGTCAAAGGAAGGCATTTCTGTCTAAGTGAAGATAAAAAGAATCATGGCTAAGTAATACTAACTAAAAACAAAAAAAAACCAAACCCACTGCTGTCGAGTCAAACTTGACTCATAGCAACCCTATCAGACAGAGTAGAACTGCCCCATAGGGTTTCCAAGGCTGTCATCTTTACGGGGAGCCCTAGTGGTGCAGTGGTTAAGAACTCAGCTGCTACCCAAAAGGCCGGCAGTTGGAATCCACGAGCAGCTCCTTGGAAGCTCTATGGGGCGGTTCTACTCTGTCCAAGAGGCTCACTATGAGTCGGAATAGACTCGACGGCAACAGTTTAATCTTTACGGGAGCAGACTGCCACATCTTTCTCCCGTGGAGCGCCTAGTGGGTTCGAACCGCTGACCTTTTGTTTAGCAGCAAAGCACTTAACCACTGCACCAGCTGGGCTCCTGTGAAATCATCTGTCATTGTGGTCTGTCAAGTCAATTCCAGCTCATAGTGATCCAGTAGGACAGCGTAGAACTGCCCCATGAAATGATCTATGATCTAGTTGGTTCTAAATCCTATAAAATGCTGAAACTATTCAGGACAAGTGTGCTTCAGAAGCCACGCTAGTTTTTCCTCAGCTATTTTTACCCTATTGAGGATTCATGAGGAGTTTCGGAAATTTTTCTGTATACTTGTGACATTTTAAAATAGTCTGATTTCCATCCCTGTACTATAGGGTCGCTATGAGTTGGAATTGACTCGACGACAGTGGTTAAACTGGGTTTAGTTCTAAATATATGCAATACAGGGATTTAAAAAAAACACAGTTACGAATCACATAGATCAATAACTTTTCATCATTGTAAAATGGTAGACTTATGATCAAGTTTAAATTAACTTACATTATATAAGGAGTCCTGGTAGCTCAGCGGTTAAAGCGCTTGGCGGCGAACCGAAAGTCAGCAGTTTGAACCCACCAGCTGCTCTGCGGGAGAACGATGTGGCAGTCTGCTCCCGTAAAAATTACAGCCTTGGAAACCCTATGGGGCAGTTCTACTCTGTCCTACAGGGTTGCTATGAGTCAGAATCAACTCAACTGAATGGCAATGGTTATGGGTTTAATGTTTTATATTTGTTCAACAAGTATTTGGTGACTGTCTTCTTGTATCAGTGAACAGTGCTATGTGACGTACAAAAATGACAATATCTGACCCCCGTTTTGAGCTTTTCACTCACGCTGCTTACCGTCTGTCATAGGGAACACTAATGAATACAAAGCAATCCCCATACAGTAAGTACAGGACCAGCAGCTCCAATTCAAAGCTGTCCCAGTGTCCAGGCGGTCGGCCGTCCAGGCGTCCAGGCAGTCGGCCATCCCGGCGTCCAGGCGTCTAGGCGGTCAGCCGTCCAGGCGTCCAGGTGTCTAGGCAGTCGGCGTGTGGAGGGAGGAGCATGGAGAACGAGCTGTGACGAGGCCGTATGATGTGCAGGTGGGCTTGGACTCACTGCCCGTTTCTCACCTGCAGGCCACCTTACCGCTGACCCATAGTGTGGATCTGCAGTGGCTGGTCGAGTGGAACGCAGTCCTGGTCAACAGCCATTACGATGTAAAAAGCCCTTCCCACGTCTGGATCTTCGCCCAGTCTGTCAAAGACCCCTGGGTGCTCTGCCTCTTCAGCTTCCTTCGGCAGGAAAACTTGCCCAAGCACTGCCCCACGGCCCTCAGCTACGCCTGGCCCTATGCTTTCACTCGGCTCCAGTCCGTCATGCCTCTGGTGGACCCAAAGTAAGGGATCCGAGTTTTCCCCTCCATTCTGCTTGTTCTACCATTTCCCTTCCTAAATTTTCATTTTGTATATGAGAGTTTGGGATATTATAATCCTCCCTAGTTTCCACCCAGAGGCACATCGGAAGAAAGGCCTGGTGATCTACCTCCAAATAATCAGCCATTGAGAACCCTATGGAGCACAGTTCTACTCTGACAGACATGGGGGCACGTGAGTCAGAGTCGACACCAGCAGCTGGTACTGGTATTTTCTGAACTTCTCATTCAGAATTCCCAACGTTGAGAGAAAACTGATCAAAAGTTCTTGTCTAGAGCTAATTATCTGTTTCCTTAATAATCAATATGATTGTCTGACTATACAATCTCAGACCCTTAATGGCGTGCTTAAATTGCCTGTTCAATAACCTTGACAGAAAGTTCTTCAACTCTGTTTGCCCATTCTGATGATCTTTATTTAATAACTGATAGTTAAAATCAGGAACTTAGTTTCTGTCTTATTTTCAACTCCGTATTTCTAGCAGCCCGATCAACGCCAAGAAAACCAGCAGTGCCGCCAGCAGCGCAGACAGCTATGTTACCTTGTGGAGGAACTACCTTATTCTTGGCTTTGGAGTCGCCAAGCCCAGCGTCATGAGCCCCGGCCACTTACGAGCTTCCACTCCAGAAATCATGGCGACCACGCCCGACGGTACAGTGAGCTACGATAACAAGGTGACGGGCCATGCCTCAGAAGAATTACTCTGTAAGGTTTTTTTAGCTTGTTTGTCTGGAGCCCGCAGTGGACACGGCACTGTGCCTGCCATCCTGACTCTATGGGGTCCGGTGTTCACCCTACACATTTCTAAATCCCCTTGAGCAATGGTGTGAATAATTTATCCTTCCTCCCTGGCAAGTGGGAAGCAGAAGATAACCAGAAGTTATGAAACTTGCTTCAGACCTTAGAGTGACCTGTATGTATTTATTAAAATTCCTTGAGGCTTGATCTGGGTCCTGCAAACCACATCTCTCTCACTCCTCACTAAGTATTAGGTTATTTGAAAGTTAAAGATAGTTTTGTAGGCTTAAGTCGTTCATATAAAGAAGGCTGTTGGAATAAAAAATATTGTTTAGAATTTGTGTCCCAGTAAGACATGTGTTCATTGTGCGGTATTAAATTCATGGGTTTTTGTTGTTGTTGTTGGTTGGTTGGTTGGTTGGTTTTCTTTTTCCTGAAATGTTGGCGGTGCTTTGGGGTGTGATCCAGTGCTTTGAAACTGTGATAATGGAATCCTCATTTGGTTTCAGGAACCTCGGTTACCGCCTTGCCCCCTTTTCACTTTTCATCAACTCGTTTCAGGCCATAGGCACCCCGTCGGTGGGCGTTCTGTTAAAGCAGTTGGTACCTTTGATGAGACTAGAGAGCATTGAGATCACGGAATCACTGGTCTTGGGATTTGGAAGGACGAATTCCCTTGTTTTCAGGTACAGTGGCCTGAATGAGTTGTTCTAGATGCGTGCATGCCGCTGTGATGGTGTTCCTTGTTTTCCCTCAGGTTTGAGTTGGCCTGTCGGTGGCTGCCTAGGGGTGTCTGGGCTGTGCGGTTCCCTTTACGTGTTTGTCTTATTGTAGATTCCCTGGTGGATGGGCGTGTACCATCGTTCCTTGCAACTGCCTTGCCTTTAACTTTTAGTCACTGCAGCTTTGATGGTACCACTCAGATTTTATCCTACTTGCAAGCTTTGTTTTAGATAAATGAAATAGGAGCCCTGGGGGTGCAAAGGTTAAGAGTTCTGCTGCTAACTGAAAGGTCGGCAGTTGGAAACCACCAGCTGCTCCTCAGGAGAAAGACCTGGTGGTCTGCTCCCGTAAAGATTACAGCCTAAGAGACCCTGTGGGGCAGTTCTACTCTGTCACATGGGGTCACTATGAGTCGGAATTGACTCCAGGGCACACAACAGCATAAATGATATACAGTGAAATAATGCAGTCTTGAGTCCCAGTTGGCTAGGCTGTTCAGAGCCTGTAACAATCAAAATAATAGTTTCTGCTGAGTAACCATTTACAGCAGTATTCTCTTTCAGCTGTGTTCCCTTATGTTAGTAAAGATAAAACCAGCACATCTGGCCGTCTCTATTCCTTATTTATTTCAAATTTTTTATCAAATAACATTCCATCTGAGGCAGTGTCAAAGCTTTTCGAAAGAGATCTCGTGAAGTGTTAGTTCACACTGCCTCTAATGATGTTAGCTAAGCAAAGAAAGCCTAGAAGGACAAATCTTAAAAATCTCTCATGTAGAAAAGGGAAATCTCCAGGCAGGCCTCTGTGAGAAGCATTATCCCATTGCCACCCTACTGATTGCCATCAAGTCAATTCCGACTCACAGCAGCCCTATAGGACAGAGCAGAACTGCCCCTTCCAGTTCCCAAGGCTGTAAATCTTTACAGAAGCAGGTTGGCGCATCTTGGTCCCGCGGAGCCGCTGGTAGATTCAAACAGCCAACTTTTCGGTTTAGCAGCCAAGCGCTTAACCACTGCACCATCAGGGCTCTAAATATTTGAAAAGTAAAGGAGCCCTGGTGGCTCAATGACAAAGCACTCAGCATTCACTGAAAACTTGGCAGCTGGAACCTACTCACTCAGCGTTTCCGTGGGAGAAAGACCTGGTGATCTGTTCCTGTAAAGATTACAGCCTAGAAAACCCTATGGGGCAGCTCTATTCTGTCGCATGGGGTCACTATGAATCAGAAATAACGCAGCGACACCCAAAAGCAACAACAATAAAGATTTATAGATGTTTTAAAACAATTTTAGAAGATCTGTTAAGTTATTCACATGTAGTCAGGTTTTATCCTTGAAAAAGATAATTGTAGGTTCTGTCTCCTTGAGCACCAATTAGACAGTGTTTAACTGGTTAAAAGTGAATTAGTTACAGCAAAGAATCATACATAAATACTACAGGAAGATGACAATAACAATTCCATAGAATAACAGCATGCTTTCCCAAAGAACCCGAGGCTTTTGTGTATTTCTTAGCCTCTTAATATTCCTGTAAGTAGGTAAGATTATCCAGCTGACTAGCCGTGTGCATGTGGGAGACTTAATTTCTCTGGGCCCCAGTTTTCTCACACATAAAATTGATGTAATAAAGAAAACAAAATAATGTTTATCTCTCTAATAAAAAAAAATAGTATAATTAAAAAAAAAAAACATAGACCAAGCATAGAAGCTTCATAGACACATCCAAACCCCCTGAGTGACCAAATTACTGGGCTGAGGGCTGTGGGGGCCACAGTCTCGGGGGACATCTAGCTCACTGGCATAGCATAGTTTATAAAGAAAATGTTCTACATCCTACTGTGGTGAGTAGCATCTGGGGTCTTAAAAGCTTGTGAGCGGCCATCTAAGATACTCCACTGGTCTCACCCCATCTGGAGCAAGGGAGAATGAAGAAAACCAAAGACACAAGGGAAAGATTAGTCCAAAGGACTAATGGACCACAGCTACCACGGCCTCCACCAGACTAATTCCAGTACAACTAGATGGTGCTTGGCTACCACCACCGACTGCTCTGACAGGGATCATAATAGAGGGTCCTAGACGGAGCTGGAAAAAAATGTAGAACAAAATTCTAACACACACACACAAAAAAAGACCAGACTTGCTGGTCTGACAGAGACTGGAGAAACCCCAAGAATATGGCCCCCAGACACCCTTTTAACTCAGTACTGAAGTCACTCGTGAGGTTCACCCTTCAGCCAAGATTAGACAGGTCTGTTGGGCAAACAGTAGCACATGTGAGGGACATGCTTCGTAGTTCAGTCATGTATACGAGACTAACGGGCGCACCAGCCCAAAAGCAAAGACGAGAGGGCAGGAAGGGACAGGAAGACTGGACGAATGGAAACAGGGAACCCGGGCTGGAGAAGGGGAGAGTGTTAACACATTGCAGGGTTGGCAACCAACGTCACAAAATAATTTGTGTTAATTGTTTAATGAGAAACTAATTTGTTTTGTAAACTTTCACCTAAGACACGATAATTTAAAAAAAAACTCAAGTTTGTCGTGCAGATTAAATGTGAAACTGCACGTAGTAAATATCTGGCCAAAGGTAGCTGTTAGGCAGAGGAGACCATTAGTATTATCACCACTTCATTGATGAAGAAATTCTAGCATCTGAGAACCCGTTACACTGGAGAAATTGGGGGGTAGAACCCAGGCTTTCTGTCTCTCTGTGCAGAGTGCCATAGAGCTTACCTTCTGTCCTTGGATTTTTCTGGAGGGTGATATCTACTAGCACAAAATACCCTATCAGAAAGTAAAAGGTTTTCAAACCTGGCACATACTATAGACAAAATACCAATATACTAGTGCGGTTACAGGCAAGAGCTTATCATTTTGTCTGCTTTGACTTAGCAGTTCAGAAATTATCTCCTAAAGAAGACAGTCAATTAGATTAAAAACAAAAACAAAAAACCCGTTGCCGTCGAGTCAATCCTGACTCATAGCAACCCTATACGACAGAGTAGAACTGCTCCATAGGGTTTCCAAGAAGTGGCTGGTGGATTTGAACTGCCGACCTTTTGGTTAGCAGCTGAGCTCATAACCACTGAGCCACCAGGGCTCCATCAATTAGATTAGCAGGTATAAAACAGAGAATTTGAAACAGTGAGGACAGGGGAAGTGTGTATATGTAATAGAAGATACACATAAATGTGATTGATACTTTTATTTTTATTACACGAGAGAGAAGGTCTCAATGGGAACCTCACTACTATAGTACTCGCCATAATTTATATTTATCTTGTAGCTCAAATAAGGGAATTTAGCTCTGAAATTGCAAAAAAAAAAAAAGAGTTCATTTTAAAATAAACTACAAGGCAGTCCCCTGAGCACAGGTCCCAAAGGCACTGTCATAGTAATTGCACCTGCCTCTTTCCCTGTAGCTGGACTGAAAATTTCTTGTCTGCAGGGATTCTGTTCTACTGATCTTCAGTCTCACAGTGTGTAATAGAGTGCTTTGATGTTATTAAGTGCCTGGTAAATACTGTTCATTTAATTGTTCAGATAGAGTTTTCTGCCCTGAAGGTCTTCAGAACTTTAAATCAAAATCAAATCAACAAATATTGTTTGAACTTAAGTTATATGCAGAGCACTGGGATTACGACCAGTAATACAAAGATTAGACCAGTATCTATCATATGCTTCACCAAGAGACTGGGAACTAGAGAAGCTGGGGGAAATTTTGATGTCAGAAGCAAAGTGTAAAGGCAGATGATCTGGGAGTGAGTGAATATGTTTGGTGAGAAGTTTGGTGTCACTAAAAATGAACTTCAAATGCTAACCTTTTTCTTCCATAGAGAATTGGTAGAAGAGCTTCATCCATTGATGAAAGAGGCTCTAGAACGAAGACCAGAGGTAAGATTTTCTTTTTTTAATTTAAGTAGTTAACACCTTGGTGTATTTGGACAAGGAGTGCCTGGGTAGTACAGACAGTTAACGCGAACAGAAAGGTTGGAGGTTGGAGTCCACCCAGAGACACCTCACAAGAAAGGCCTGGTGATCTACTTCCAAAAAATCAGTGATTGGAAGTCCTGTGGCGCACAGAGCGCCTCTGATACACACGGGGTTGCCATGAGTCAAGCTTGCATCTACAGCAACTGGTTTGGTTTTCGGTTTTATTGGATAATGGTTTCCCCTAAGGAATACAAACACCTCAACATGCTTTTAACAATGAGTCTTAATTTTTTTTAACTTCCGTGATCTTCATTATTTTCCAGTACTTATTGAGTACTTAGTATAATATGGTTCCTATTTCATGTCCTGAGGAGCCCTGGTGGCACAGTGGTTAAGCACTCAGCTGCTAAACAAAAGGTCGGTGGTTTGAACCCACCAGCTGCTCTGCAGGAGAAAGAAGTGGCAGTCTGCGTCTGTAAAGATTACAGCCTTGGGAACCCTATGGGGCCGTTCTACTCTATCCTCTAGGGTCGCTAAGAGTTGGAATCGACTCAACAGCAGTGGTGTTTTTTTTCATGTCCTAACATTCTAAGAGCAAAATGATTTAGTCATATATGTGATGTTATGGCGCTCCTTGTTAGGGCGCTCCTTGTTACGGTGCTCCTTTCTGGGAGGCTTAAGAGTTGAGATTGACTTTTGGGTTTTAGTTTATTTGCCTGTTTTGTTCTGGTTTGTTTGGGGGGAGGCTCTAACCAGGAATTCGGTGGGAAAGAATATTGTTTGTGTCATTGTGGATATGAAGCCTTTCTCTCAACAATAACTTCTCTGAAGTGAATTCTGAAAAGGATAAAGTTATAATGTACCGTGATAAACAAAAATAAGAGTGAAAAGGAAGCCTCCCGTGTAGTCAGTATGAACAAGAAATCGCAGAAATTTGTTATTGTTGTTGTTAGGTGCTGTCGAGTTGATTCAGACTCATAGCGACCCCATGTGACAGACTAGAACTGTCCCACAAGGTTTTCTAGGCCACTAGGGCTCCTCACTATTTATTATAAGAACATGTTTATGCATAATTGGTGGCAAAATGGTTAAACACTCAGCTGCTAACTGAAAGGTCAGCAGTTCAAACTACCAGTGGCTCCACGGGAGAAAGACCTGGCGATCTGCTCCGGTAAAGATTACAGCCTAGGAAACAGCCTAGGAAACCCTGTGGGGCAGCTCTACTGTGTCACATGGGGCCCCTACGAGTCAGAATCAACTCAACAGCCCATTGACTGTGGGTTTTGATACCATCAGCAATGAAGTTTTATAATACACATGTCTGGCCTGAGTGGTTCACAAAGAATTTAGCAGTCTGAATAAGAGCAAACGGTGTTACCTCCGAGACCAGAGCTGATGGGATTCTTACCGTCCCACATTCCTTTGGCTCAGTGGTTAAGCGTTTGGCTGCTAATGGAAGGGTCGGAGGTTTGAGCCCACCAGCCGCTCCACAGGAGAAAGATATGGCAGTCTGCTTCTCTAAAGATTACAGCCTGGGAAACCCTATGGGGCAGTTCTACTCTGTAGCAAAGGGGTCACTATGAGTCAGAATCGACCTGACGGCGTGAGTTTTACGTTCCCTTCCAGGAGTTTCAGGTGGTTTTGTCTCAGCAGACCCTGGGCGCATCTGGGAAATGGGGCTTGTTAGTTCTCAACATTTCCATCTTATAAATATTTATTGACCCACTGGATGATCTGTTTCTCTGAGAGCCTGTAACAGCAAGCATTTTCTCTAAGGATCAGGAAGAAAGAAAAATAAATACGTTTTGTCTTTCATGCTTAGAAAATTGAAAATGGTGAGATTATGCCTTTCCTTGATATGGTTTTCTCAAGCAGAGTTGCTATAGTTTTGCCCGTGTCTGTAACTGGTATTATTACCCCTTTCTACGTAGAACAAGAAACGGCGAGAGCGGCGGGATTTGCTGAGGCTGCAACTACTTAGAATTTTTGAACTTCTGGCTGATGCTGGTGTGATAAGTGACAGGTAGGGGGTCAGAATCCATCTGGGCTCCTCTCTTCTCATCAAACGGGCTTTCTGTCTGTCTCCCTTTCTTTTTTTCTCTCTCTCTCTTCTTTTTTTTCTTTTCATTTAGTACATCACTTTTAACTTTTGTTCAGAAAAGTCAGAAAAAAGCTTGCTTCCTCCCCATCCCCCCATATCCTGCTTACACTGAATATACATAGATCAGGAACAAATTTAATGTGTGAGTTCTGACAGTGAATCTTGTTTTTCGTTAAGTGCACACTACCGTATTTTTATACAAACAATGCACTCTTTATACATTTTCTTGCCAACTGAGCAACACTGCCCGGGTGTCATTTCTGTGAACACACTATGTCAATTCCACACATTATATGGGTGGGCACGTTATTTACATGGGCACGTTATTTGTGGAAAAATAAGATACTTTGACACAAACCCCAGCTGTCTAAAAGCTTGCCTTTCCTTTATTCCAGCACAAATGGAGCCTTAGAACGGGACACGTTAGCCCTCGGAGCTCTGTTCTTAGAATATGTGGACTTGACCCGGATGCTCCTAGAAGCTGAAAACGATAAAGAAGTTGAAATCCTTAAAGATATCCGGGCGCATTTTAGCGCAATGGTCGCCAACTTGATCCAGTGTGTTCCAGGTACTGGGATGCATCACTGCACATTCCCTTTCATGCTTGAAAAACCATTTGTGTTCTCCGTTTGTCTCCTTTCTTCTTTAATCCCAACTGGCCTGTGTGCGTCTGGGATGGAATCCTTGTTTATTCTGAGCTACAATAAAACATGCAAAAGCTGGAACCTGTGTAAGGGGGATCACTGTCAGAGAAGGAAACCTCAAATATTTTCCACTAACAGAGAGCGATAGAAAAGTGGTGAGACTATACCCTGTCAAAAGTGGAAAATTTGGAAGACCCGGAAAAACAAGGCAGTCCCGGCAGGTTCCGGCTCTCCTGGGTTTCACTGTATTTGGAAGTGCTTAGGAGAACAGATTGGGGTAATTCAGCACAGAGTTGGAAGGGGAACAATCAGAATTAAATTTGGCATGATGCTTGTCGTTATTACCGTGTTTGGGTTCCCATCTGAAAATGAACCTATGTGATTTCTATGGGAAGAAGGCAATTCAGGGGACATTCATTCAAAAAGGCTTCATTGCTTCACATTGTCTTATTGTGCTAAGCTGTGAGCATGGGATGTGAGCAGTATTTCTGCATTCTGACTACCCATTCAACACATTAAACAGAATTCTTTATACAGTGAAACCTGTGAAAGCTGGAACTCGACGGGACTGCCTTGTTTTTCTGGGTCTCCCAAGTCTGCCTTTGGCAGAGTGCATTCTCACTACTTTTCTATCATTCATTTTAGTGGAAAATATTTGAGTTTTCCTTCTCTGACATGTTTCCACCTTATGCAGATTCCAGCTTTTGCCAGTTTTTACAGTAGCTTAGTAAATTTTACACGTGATTAAATATTACTTTATCAGGTGAATGGGTGTGAAGCATTCTCAACCAAACAGAAACAAAGAATAAAAATATTTGGTCAGTGTGGTGTAAAAATCAATGCTTTTACTTGAAAGTTTTTTGGCATAATTACAAAAAGCAGCAACTCAACAAATGTTTCCACTCTTTCATTATTTTCACGGTGTATACATTTTTTCTTACCAATACCCCTCATCTTTGAGGGCCTTACTAATCTGAGGTTTGAACTGATTTCTTCAGCTAAAGGAAAGTGTATTTGTTTAAAATAGACAGTCTGTGCATTGTATTTCACAGTTCTTCCTAAAGGCTAGCAGCAGTCAGGAAAACATTTTATATCAAAGCAGCAGCTGACTTGAAAGTGTTGCAGCTTTTCTACACACTGATCAGGAAGCAGTGTCAGGGGACCCATTTTCTCTCTCTGTTTCCCACTCTGAGTCACGGTGCTATTGACTGCAAACAGGAGAGGGAAAGAACACACTTGAAAAGCAAGTTAGTCTTGATTTTTTAAATACATGTTTCATTACCGAAAGAAAACTTGAGTTAGAGAGGGAGGAGAGTCAGGGATAGAAGGAGGATATACAGTGTGTGTCTAATTGCCTCCACAAACAAATGCCTCCTTTGCCATGAGACCAGAAGAATTGGATGGTGCCTGGCTACCATTACTGAACATTTAGATCAAAGATTCTGCAGAGGAATCCTGATCAGAAGACGGAGGAAATGCAGAACAGAATTTCAAATCCTCATGGAATCCAGACATTCTGGAGCCATTGAGGCTGGATAAACCCACAAAACTATTGCCCTGAGATAATCTTTAAACCTTAAACCAAAGAATATCCCCTGAAGTCTTCTTTAAACCAAGCAACAGTTTAGCTTAATTAATAAAGAATGTCTGCCTTAAGCATTTTGCTCTTTTAAAGAACTATCTATAACTGTCTATACATCATATTGACAACAGCAACTCGAAAGGTTAGATACGAAACTTAGGGTTTATGTTAATGGGGGAGGAACAACTCAGAAAACAAGGGTGAAAATAATTGCCAAACTTGAAGAATGCAATCAGTGTCACTGAATTGTAGGAATTGTTGAATTGGTGTGTTTTTCTGTGTATGTTTTCAACAACAATTACAAAGAAAAAAGAAAAGAAAACTTGAGTTAGGACATGATGTCTGTCTCTCCCCAGAACTTCCGAATCATGTAGGATAGTGACATGAGCTGTGCTTGCCTCTGCTTTTCAGTCTAGTAGACCCTTTGCTCTTTGTTTTTCTCCCTAGTTCACCACAGAAGATTTCTGTTCCCACAGCAAAGCCTGAGGCACCATCTCTTCATCTTATTTAGCCAGTGGGCGGGCCCCTTCAGCATTATGTTCACCCCTCTGGATCGGTACAGTGACAGGAACCACCAGATCACAAGATACCAATATTGTGCATTAAAGGTGGGCCACCGTAGACTCAGTGCATGACTTGTCAGATTGATGGCCTCTTTCTTTAAACTCTGATGACCATGGCTTTAAAGGAAGGTTAAAATATATGGGGTGATGTGGTGTGATATGATATGATGATGATATGATGATGATATATGATGTGATGTGATAAGATACAGTATATGATATGATATGATGTGATATGATGCAATACCACACAGTATATGATATGATGTGATGTGATATGATACAATATATGGTATGATATACACATACATAAAATACATAAAATGCCTTTAAAATTTCCAAAATACACACACTTAAACATAGATAGGTCGATAGATAGATATTTGTAAATGTGTAAATATTTCATTAAGGCTCGCAGCATCAAAATGCAAAAATTTTCCAAGCTCTCACTTTTGTCTACTGTCTCGCCTGTGTGAAAACTGTTTTTGCTCTTTTACCCCTTAAGTAGCTGCCTTGACAATTTCCAACAATAAAGGAAAAAGCATTACCTTAAGTTCAAGAACTGCTAAGAGCTATATTCCCTTTTTCTAAGTCTCCCCTTATCCTAGAAGATTGCCAGAAATAAATGTCCGCACTGCTGGAGCTATCCAGAATCTTGAGAAGCGTGATTCTTTACAGTCTAATTGCCTTTAGAAATTCAACTGTATTTGGGCTGTGCCTTATGTACCGAAAAATGCTGACTCTCAGGTTGGCTTCTGACTCAATGGAGCTACTTTAAACCATAGCCCTGATATTCAGTTGGGCCCGCTAACTATGAAGTTAATCAGGATTCCCCCCTTCTCTCACCTTCCCTCACCTTGTCACTTCTTCTCCCTCTCCCCCTCCCTCCCTTGCTTCCTACACCCTCTTCTTCCCCCTCCTCAAAGAAACTCAAGTTTTACATTCTTGATTTTCTTTACGTTTGACCAAGTACTGATCATAATTTTTTACATATTTTTTATATTTTGTCATTTCAGTACAGTAATCTAACATTCATCATCGAAGCAAAATTTGAAAAGTTGTGTTTATCTTATAAACAGAATTCATTCACTTGAAATGGTTAAAGAAATGTTTATTTTAAATACTGGGAAATGATCATTTTGCTTTAAATGTCTTACTCTTGCACCATAAAGATTTGTTATAATCACAAAAGTACGTGTCCACAAAGCTAAATTTGTTCATTTTTAGCTCTTTTTTTTTGAGTAAGATATTTTATTTAACTGAACATGTCCCAAATAGTATCATTTCAACATGTAATCAACATAAACATTTATTAATGAGATGTTTTACTTTTTTTAATGTCTTTGAAACCCAGTGTGTATTTTACACTTTGAGTACATCTATATTTGGACCAGCCGCATTTCAAGGCTCAGCAGCGGGGTTTTTAACTGTTATAAAAAGATGAAAAATTTGGAATCCTTTTTTTTTTTTTTCTTGAATCCACTAAGGAATACTTCAAAAATATTGTGGAAAATAATGACTTTAAAAGGACCCTCATCATTTATAAATCTAATAGTTATGTTTTATAAAGTTAGTTGACTACCATTACATTGTTCTGGGTTTCATTTCCATGTTTTTTTTGTGTTTTTATCATCAGGCAATGTCAGCAGTATTATGCTGTGGCCCGGTCTTTGACAACGTGGGTCTTTCCCCAGATGGCTACCTATATAAGTGGCTTGACAACATTCTGGCTTGTCAAGATTTACGAGTAAGTGTTAGCCAAAAATACATTGTTTTTAAATGTCTCTGGTCTTCTGCCTCAGTTGAGTTACTGAGATACTTAAGCATTGTTTACAACCGCAGTCTCTTCACACACCAACTACAAAAGTGTAGGCTTATGTGTTGTTTGCCTTATACTATGTTGTGTAAGGATCAAAAACACAGTAACATTTACCAAAATTGACCATAAACTGAGTCATAAAGCAAATCTCAACAAAGTTCAGAGGACTGAAATGATACAGAGTATGTTCTGCAGTCACAGTGAAATTAAGCTAGTAATCAATAACAAAAATATAATTAAGAAGTACACTTCCATTTTGGAAGTGAAACATCCAGAAGGGAATTAATGAGAATGATAAAACATTGTGGAAAATGCAACCAATGTCTCTGCACAATTTGTGTGGTAATTGTTAAATGAGAACTTAATTTGCTGTGTATACTTTCACCAAAAAGAAAATAAAATATTATTTAAAAAAAGAAGTACACCGCCAGTTAACCAGTGAGTCAAAGAAGAAATAATAATGGAAACTGGAAAATGTTTTTCACTGAAGAATAATGAAAATACTACATACTAAACTTGTGGGCTTTAAATAAATACAAGCTTAGAATGAAATGTGTAGCATTAAATGCATATACTGTGAAGAAAAAAAGATTGATGATCAATGACTTAATCATGTATCTCAAAAAGTTAGAAAATAGTGTGTCATATCCAAAAAAGTAGAAGGAAGGAAATAGTAGAGATAAGGGAAGAAATGAGACATTTAAAAAATGATGATAATGGAAAGAATCATCAAAACCAAAAGTTTGTTTTTAAAAAAAGACTAATAAAATTGATAAATCCACGGTAAGGCTGATCAAGAACAAGAGACAGAGAAGGCACACGTAACCAATATTAGACATGTAAAGGGAAGCATTACTACAGATCCTACAGACATTAAAAATCAGTGCAAACATATGAACACCTCTGTGCCAATAAACTTGAAATTTTAGATAAAATAGACAAATTTCTTGAAAAACACAACACAAGAAGAAAAGAAAAATCTGAATAGTCATAAGTAATAAAGAAATTCAATCTGTAATTTAAAATCTTCCCACAAAGAAGACTTCGGACCACATGGCTTTATGGGTGAATTCTACCAAACGTTTGAGGCATAAATTGCATTGACAAAGAACATTTCAAGAGGAAATACATTTTATGTGACCAGCATAATGTTTATACCAAAACCTAGTAAGAGTATAAGAAAGAAAAGGCAATCACATTCATGAATGCAAAAACCCTGAGCAAAATATTAGAAAATTAAATTCAGTAATATATTTTTAAAAAGATAATTCATATGACCAAGTTCAGTTTACTCAAGAAATGCAAGCTTGGTTTAATATTCAAGTACCTATCATTTCATTAGTGTACTAACTATATTAGTAGAATAAAGAAGAAATACCATATGATCATCTGAATAGATACAGAAAAAGCATTTTATAAAATTCTACATCCATTCATGAGAAAAACTCCTAGCAAAACTAAGAATATAAAAAGAACATTCTTAATTTGATAAAGGACATCTGAAAAAAAAAAATCCTATGGTAAACATCATAACTAATAGTGAATATTGAAAGTGATCCCGTTGAGATTAGAATGAGCAAGGATGCCCACTTCTATCACTACTATTCAACGTTTTGCTCACAATCTTAGCCGATGCATTGGGAAAGAAGCTATATGACTGAAAAGGAAGAAATAAAACTCATTATCCACAGCTGACACAACTGTATATGTAGAAAATCCAAAAATATCTGCAGATAAAGTGTGATGCAATGGTTAAATGCTCGGCTACTAACCAAAAGGTTGGCAGTTCAAACCCACCAAGCAGCTTCACAGGAGAAAGACCTGGCGATCTGTTTCTGTAAAGGTTACAGCCTAGGAAACCTTATGGGACAGTACTACTCTGTTCTTTAGGGTCTCTAAGAGTCGAATCGACTCTATAGCAACAAGTTTGGGGTTAAGATCTCGGCTACTAACCAAAAGGTTGGCAGTTGGAATCCACCAGCCACTCCTTAGAAACTCTATAGGGCAGTTCTACTCTGTCCTATAGAGTTGGTATGAATTGGAATCAACTTGACGGCAACAGGTTACAGGTTATATACTAAAGGTGCCCTAGTGGTGCAATGGCTAAAAGCTTGGCTGCTAACCGAAAGGTCAGTAGTTCAAACCCGCCAGCCACTCCACGAGAGAAAAGACCTGGCGATCTGCTTCCGTAAAAATTACAGCCTAGGAAATCCTATGGGGCAGTTCTACTGCCACATGGAGTTGCTATGAGTCATAATCATCTTGAAGGCAATGGGTTTTTTTTTTTTTTAAACTTGATTCTATATCTTCCCCAAGAATATTCTTTAAATATGAGTAACTGATTTTCTCCATGTGTTCAGGTTCATCAGCTTGGCTGTGAAGTTGTCGTCTTACTATTGGAACTTAACCCTGACCAAGTAAATCTTTTTAATTGGGCCATTGACCGTTGCTACACAGGATCCTACCAGCTGGCGTCTGGCTGCTTCAAAGCCATAGCGACTGTGTGTGGAAGCAGGTATGAACCCGTAAAGGAGAAAGGTAGCTGTTGTTGGCAAGGGCAACTGTCTTAGTTATCTAGTGCTGCTCTAGGGGAAGGCTTTCTCTCTCTGTTGGCTCTGGGGAAAGGTCCTTGTCTCTTTTCAGCTTTTGTTCCTCGGCTCCTTGGTGATCATCATGAGATATGGCATCTATCTTCCCCCATCTCTGCTTGCTTAATCTCCTTTTATATCTCAAAATAGATTGACTCAAGACACACTCTACACTAATACTGCCTCATTAAGGGAGCAAAGAAACTCCATTCCCAAATGGGGTTATAACCATAGGTATAAAACCCAAAAACCAAACCCTTTAGCATCGAGTCAATTCCGACTCATAATGATCCTATAGGACAGAGTAGAACTGCCCCATAGGGTTTCCAGCGAGCGGCTGGTGGATTCAAACTGCCAACCTTGGTTTAGCAGCCGAACGCTTAACCACTGTGCTTCCAGGGGTCCAGCCACAAGTATTGGTAGGATTTGCAACACATATTTTAGGGGAAGACAATTCAATTCATAACAGCATTAAGGTTGCTCTTCATGATATGAACAATTGAGAGCTGTCTGCTTTTGCAGTTAGCTGAGCAGAGTAAAATCTATGAGAATACAACAGCCTGTATTTCCTCAACAGATAAACTACTCCCTGCAAGTTTACAGGAGCCCTGGTGGCACAGTGGTTAAAGGCTTGGCTTCTAACCAAAAGGTCGGTAGTTCAAATCCACCAGCTGCTCCTTCTCATTGGAAACCCTATGAGGCAGTTCTGCTCTGTCCTATAGGGTCAGTATGAGTTGGAATCTTGACGGCAATGGGTTTTGTTTTTTGGTTTTATAAGTTTACGGCTACGCTGATTTTTCTCATTCTGCCAGGAGAATGGTTTGTGGTTATAGTATCCTTTTTAGTTGCCTGGAAATGTATAGCGAAGTGTTAGAGCAGGGTCTGATAATGATAAAGAGGATGCATAGAGGAATTTCTAGCAATGTTTGTGGCAGGTATGAACTGCAAGCCCTTCCGCCATCTTTAAAACAAACCTGTTGCTGGTTAAGTTGATTCCGACTCATAGTGACCCCACGTGACAGAGTAGAACTGCTCCGTAGGGTTCCCAAGGCTGTAATCTTTACAGGAGCAGACTGCCACAGCTTTCTCCCTTGGAGTGGCTGGTGGGTTATAATCACCAACCTTTCGGTTAGCAGCTGAGCACTTAACCACTGTGCCACCAGGGCTCCTTATTCACAAGAAAGAGCTTATGCATTAAGAGAATTGAAAGAACGCAAGCTCAAGTTTATTTTTGAAAAGACTAGACGGTCAATGTTATTTTTTAATTAGATGTTGCAAACCCAATGGCACAGTGGTTAAGAGTTCAGCTGCTAACCAAAAGGTCGGCAGTTCAAATCCACCAGGCTCTCCTTGAAAACCCTATGGGGCAGTTCTACTCTGTCCTATGGGGTCGCTATGAGTCAGAATGGACTCGATGGCAACAAGTTTGTTTTTTGTTTTTTTTTTCGTTATCTTGAGCTACCAAATGAAAGGAATAAAAGTGAATTCATTTTAAATTCCAGCATATGATAGCTCTAAATGGATAAGCCCGCCAGTCTGGAAGATATCTGATTTTGATAAACCTAAAAGGAGCCTACCAGCTGTTTAAAGGGACAAGTTTCTTCTTTCTTTTATGAAGATAGTAGACAACATTTCATGTCTAACGTTTTCATTTTCTATAATCTTAGTAATAGGATTTTTATTGTATACTTTAACCCCCATCAAAGCTAAAGCAGAGGAGCATGAAGTGTTGATTTTCTGTAGAGCTCTAAGCTCTGTGCCTTGATGTAAGCGTTCATAAAGAGCACGGACACCTGCGGGACGTTTTACCAAAATGTTTTTGCAAAAATCTTTTCTCCTGAGTATTTTTTTCTAGATATTTTTACATTCTAAAAATAAATTTTTGTTCACGTGACTCTTTGATTTAAACAAGAAGTATTTAGAATCTATGGCATGAGTCTTTTGCTTTGATGAGAGTGAGAGCAATCTCTACGGCTCTTCCCCCGTGAACTTTGTTTGAACTTCCCTAATCGGATTTACTCCGCTGTGCAGCCATCCCGTAAAATAGCAGACTGCCTTCCTCTCAACAGATCTAGGTATGAATGCTTCCGGAATGTAGCAATACAGTCTCAATTTCAATAAAAATATCTCCAGTCACAAAAATATTAGGTGATAAAACCCTCTGTGTTTGGACTGGATTTTTTAGGTCTCGTTCTAAACTATTTTGGTTTCCTGGATAAACATTGCATAATAACTTACATGCATGACGCTCATCTATTCTTAAACCCACTGCCGTCGAGTCGATTCCGACTCAGTGATCCCATCCATGTGAGAGAGCAGGACCATCCCATAGGGCTTCCTCGGCTGTCATCTTTACGGGAGCAGATCGCCAGGACTTTCTCCTGCGGAGCTGCTGGGTGGGTTTGAACTGCAGACCTTTCAGTTAGCAACTGAACACTTAACCGTTCTGCAAGCAGAGTTCCTGATACTTACATATATATAGTACTTTAGATGAAGGATTACAGAGGAAATTAGTTTCTCATTAAACAATTAATACACATATTATTTTGTGACACTGGTTGCCAACCCCACCACATGTCAACACTGTCCCTTCTCTGCCTTGGGTTCTTCATTACCAACTTTCCTGTCCCCTCCTGCCTTCTCGTCCTTGCCCCTGGGCTGGTGTGCCCCTTTAGTCTCGTTTTGTTTTATGGGCTGTCTAATCTTTGGCTGAAGGGTGAACCTCAGGAGTGACTTCATTACTGAGTTGAAAGGGTGTCTGGGGCTGATCCTTAATATATTGATCCATATATTTATTAGCTGTATTGATGGAAAAACAATGCAGTTCTTTACATTCTTTTTTTGATTCATTTTATTTCTGTAAAGGGCCATCTAAAGACGGTAGGATATAGTACCAAAACCAAACCAAGCCCATTGCCATCGAGTCAATTCCAACTCACAGCAACCCTAAAGGACAGAGTAGAACTGCCCCATAGGGTTCCCAAGGAGTGGCTGGTGGATTCAAGCTACTGACCTTTTGGTTAGCAGCCGAGCTCTTAACCCCTGGGCCATCAGGGCTCCTATAGGCTGTTCTAGCACGGGAGTATTCATCCCCTATAATGCCCTACTGAAAAACGCATAGTAGGGAACCATGTAGAACAGGTGGTTAAGGTAGAGGTTCTTCCTGATCAATAGAATGTTAACAGATGTATTAATTTGAAATGCCTATTAAATTATTAAGGAGCCCTGGTGGTGCAATGGTTAGATCTTGGCTGCTAACCAAAAGGTCGACAATTTGAACCCACCCAGCGCCTCTGTAGGAGAAAAGACCTGGCCGTCTGCTGGATTACAGCCTGGAAACCCTATGCGGCAGTTTTACTCTGTCACATGGGGTTGCTATGAGGTGGAGCCGACCCGATGGTACTCAACAACAGCAGCAATTAACTTATTATCTAGCTTTTATTTTATTTCCCTCCCCAGTTATTATGCACTTACAATTGTTATTATTTTTCACAAACATGTTAATTAGCATGGGCCCAGTGTCTAGAAAAAAAAAAATTAAACTAAAAAAACAAAAATAGAGCTAACCATGGCTTATTAAACTGAGGCTTTAAGTCTTCCGGAGTTTTGGTGTGTGAGAGAGAGAGGGCTTGTTTGTCCGTAGTCACACTCAGACTCTGAGGGTCTTGACAGAAGGTCAGAGCGGAACCTGAATAGGAGCAGGAGCAGTGAGGACAAAAGTAGAAAATGATGACAGAAACGGCAAGTTCATGTTCAAGAATTTTTCAAAAATAGGTTTATACATTTGATGAAAAGCTATTAAATGCAGCTCAGGCAGCTTTAGCTCAGATAACTGTTGGCTTCTGTGCCTATTCTTATGAATTTTCCTGTCAACACCCAAATGCCGTCAGTATGGAACAGATGAGGAAGTTAAGAAAGAGATTAAATGGCATTTCCAGGGTGATAAATCAAGGTAAATAGTATGTGCTGTAATAAAATTATAGGCCATTTCCAAGCACTAGCTTGATGCCCAGAATTCTTTTGACATCTCATTAAATGCTACAAGGAATTCCACTGTTTTCACTTTTACCCCTCAACATATTTCTAAAATATGTTCAATAGTTTTCTTAAAACTACATGTAAGATCGAAGGTTTGACTTTTAAAGAATTTTGTTGGGTTTATTTTGAGGTGGTTTTTGTTGTTGTTGTTCTATGCTTGTGTGATGCTTTAATTTAACTTTCTATAAACCCTTCCTAATTTAAATCAGGCTCAGCAAAATTATATTCTTAAAAGTAAATGCCTCCATTTCTTAACAAAGTAAAACTAAACCAAACTCATTGGCTTTGAGTCCATTCCGAATAATGGCGACCCCATGTGTTACAGAATAGAGCCGTGCCCCGTAGGGTTTTTTTTGGCTGTAACCTTTACAGAGAAGATTGCCAGGCCTTTCTCTTGTAGTGCCACTGGGTGTGTTTGAACCACCCATTTACACCACCCGTGGACATTTTTAAAGGAATATCATCCATTCAGCAAAGAAGGTAGGCGAAGCTTATGGTTCGTCAATCCAAATCGCGCCCCCTAACTGGTGAGGCCCAGCCTCTTTTGGTTGTGTCAGTGGCTGGCGTGCCCCGAGAGAGCAGAGTTTGGAAATTTGGGCTCCAACGCAGACTATCTTGTATTGAAATGCAAGCTCTGCCTTTAGTCAAACTGTGCCCTTCAGCAAGTACTACAAATGTTTACTTATTTGTAAACTGAGGGTGATAATAGGATTAAAGATTAAATAAAACCAATTTCTTAGTCTGAGTCCTTGCACATGGAAAGCCCTCTACAAACACTATTATTATTTGCTAGTTGTTGGAGGAATGGAGCTTTGGTAACGCAACGGTTAAGCGCTCGACAGGTTTGAACCCACCCAGCAGCTCTGTGGGAGAAAGACCTGGCAATCTGTTCTCATAAAGGTGACAGCCTAGGAAACCCTATGGGGCAGCTCTCTTCTCTCACATGGGGTCGCTAGGAGTCGGAATCGACTCGACAGCACCCAACAGCAATAACACCATGTTGTTGGAGGGAAAGAGCTATAAAGCAGTTTCCTATCTCAGCTAGTAAAATTTATTTTTCTTCAGAACACCTCAAAGTTATTCTGAACTTTGTCATTCAGTTCTAAGTAACTCAGAGTTAGTGGGTGTTCCTCAAATTCTTCAAAATCTTCTCTCTTGCAGATTGAAAAACAAAAACCAGCTTTATCTCTTCTTTGCTTTCTCGGTCGTCTTCCCCCTCACGCTCACTTTGCCGTTGGGTCTTCATTCTGCACGCTCCCCGCTGTCTTTCTTTCCTCGTCGTTTTCCCTCCCTCTGCCTGTGCTGAATACATTAAAGGCTGAAAGGTGTCAGACGTGCTTTCTGTTTGTTTTGCTGCCTTTCGCTCACTCGTCTGGGATCTTTCTGATTGTTTCCTTCTCTGTGTTTTCTTCCATTTTCTGTCTCTGTGTTATTTCTTTCGTTGTTATTCTAGGTGCATTCCAAAGCTCAGTTAGTCTTGAGCAATTAGTGGAATGCCCTAGTTACAAGATCAGGTGTCTGGCCCCGCTTAAAGAAAGGGGAGGTCTGTGGACCCCATTCCCACCTTTGAATCCCCAGTGGTCCAGTGATATGTCCCATTGCTCTTTTATATGAAAATAGATACGCATTCAATGCCAGTGCCGAAGGAGAGATGTAGGGAAGGCTTCGCTACCAGCACGGGGCTCAGGAGGGTTTCCTTTTTACTTTCACAGTTAGAAAATACTGTGGCTTGTAAGAATTCCAAATTAAGCTGTCTACGAAGTGCGCTGGTGGCACAATGGTTAAGCACTCAGCTGCTAACCATAAGTCTGGCTATTCAAACCCACCCAACAGCTCCATGGGAGAAAGACCTGGCGATCTGCTCCTGTAACGATGACAGCCTAGAAAACCCCGTGAGGCAATTCTGCTCTGTCACGTGGGGTCGCTGTGAGTCGGAATGGACTTGACGGCACATAACCACAACACAAAATGTACAACATTGTTGTTGGCTGTCTAGGTGGCTTATGTGATAGCCTTGCGGGGAAGAGCTTGAATTCTTTGGAATCAGATGTATCTGGGATCCAGTCTACTACTTCTCCGTGCCCCTAGGCAATGACTTGACTTCTGTAGCCCTCACATGCTTTTCGCGACAATTAAATAACCACTCCAGGTAAAGGCACTGTCCCTGGCACAAAGTAAGCACATCATAACATACATGTGAATCATCATTCATTACCATCCTCACCATGACCAGCAGACACATCACCTCAAGCTTTATTGATTTAAAAATAAAAGTTCTAGGAAAGTAATCATTTTAGAATGTAAACTAGTTGAGCTATTTTGGAGGGCAATTGGGTAGCATCTACCAGAATTTTGAATGTGTCCTCTGACCCTGCTTGACTGCTAGGAATCTGGTCTAAAAGAATACTCACATATCTCGTGTTTGTGACATTGTAGTAGTGCAAATTGCCTAAATGGCAATCAACACATGTCAAAGTTTGGATTCTCCAGAAAACAGACTCTGAGACAGAGATGTGAGTGCAGGGAATTTATTAAGGGGCGCCCTTGGGGTCAGCACTCATGGAGAAGTGAGGCAAGCAGGACTGGGCAGAGGGAGACGACCTCAACCCACCCCACGGGGGCTGCTGCTGGGAGCAGGCGTGAACTTGGCCTAGGCAATCTCTTCAGCTAAAGGTAGTTCGCAGAGAGGGAGTCAGCTTAGAGGTATCTGCTGTCAACACTTTAGTTGAGTGCCTTAATCCTAAATGAGGGAGCTGCAGGAATGGCTGTACCACCACCACCAGTCGGCGTGAGTCAACTCCAGCTCATGACACCCCCATGTGTATCAGAGTAGAACCGTGCTCCATAGGGGTTTCAATGGCTGATTTTTCAGAAGTAGATAGCCAGAACTTTCTTCTGAGGTACCTCAAGATGGACTTGAACTCTCAAGCTTTCGTTTAGCAGTTGAGTTCATTAACTGTTTACACCATCCAGGGACTCCACAAGAGTGGTGACTTATTGCATAAGTGGTGACTTATTACACAAGAGTGGTTATTTACTACATTCTTATTGCAGAGCAATAAAGAAAACGGATTTAATTTCCATATTCTGTTAGTTATCCCGCTAATTGTGACATAACCTGTTCTCTCCGTTCATATTCTCCCCTAGCCCTTGTAACCAAAACAAACCAAACTCGCTGCCATCGAGTCTGTTCCGATTCATAGTGTCCCTGTAGGACAGAGTAGAACTACCATAAGGTTTCCTAGGCTGTAATCTTTACAGAAGCAGACTGCCATTTCTTTCTCCTGCAGATCAGCTGGCAGGTTCACACTGCCAACCTTTTGATTAGCAGCTGAGCGCTTAACCCCTCCACCACCAGGGCTCCCCATACCACACATACAATCAGTTACCAAACCCTACTGGTTTCACTTCCTTAGTCTGTTTTTGTCTCTACTGTCCCTGCTGATGTGGCACAACTCAAAATGAGAAGAAACAGCTGCAAACATCCATGAATAATCAGACCCTGGAATGCAGGAAGTATGAACCTAGGAAAACTGGAAATCCTCAAAAATGAAATGGAACGCATAAACATCAATATCCAGGCATTAGTGAGCTGAAATGGACCGGTATTGGCCATTCTGAATCAGATAATCATATGGTCTACTCCAGGAATGATGACTTGAAGAGGAATAACGTTGCATTCAACGTCAAAAAACACATTTCAAGACGTATCCTAAAGTACAGCGCTGTTAGTGATAGGATAACATCCATTCGCCTACAAGGAAGACCAGTTAATACGACTATTATTCAAACTGATGCACCAACCACTAAGGCCAAAGATGAAGAAATCGAAGATTTTTACCAGCTTCGGCAGCCTGAGATTGATCAAACATGCAATCAGGATGTGCTGATAATTACTGGTGGTTGGAAATGTGAAAACTGGAAACAAAGAAGGATCAGCAGTTGGAGAATATGGTCTTGGTGATAGAAACAATGCTGGAAATGTCATGATAGAATTCTGCAAGACCAACAACTTCTTCACTGCAAATACCTTTTTTCACCCACATGAACAGTGACTATACACATGGGCCTCACCAGGTGGAATACACAGGAATCGAGTAGACTACATCTGTGGAAAGATACGATGGAAAAGCTCAATATCGTCAGTCAGAGCAAGTCCGGGGGCCGACTGTGGAACAGACCATCAATTGCTCATATGCAAGTTCAAGTTGAAACTGAGGAAAATTAGAACAAGTCCACAAGGGCCAAAGTATGACCTTGAGTATATCCCACCTGAATTTAGAGACCATCCTAAGAATAGATGTGACACCTTGAACACTAGTGACCAAAGACCAGACGAGTTGTGGAATGACATCAAGGACATCACAGATGAAGAAAGCAAGAGGTCATTAAAAAGACAGGAGAGAAAGAAAAGACCTAAATGGATGTCAGAAGAGACTCTGAAACTTGCTCTTGAACGTCGAGTAGCTAAAGCAAAAGGAAGAACTGATAAAGTGAAATCACTGAACAGAAGATTTCGAAGGGCGGCTCAAGAAGACACAGTAAAGTATTATAATGACATGTGCAAAGAGCTGGAGATAGAAAACCGAAAGAGAAGAACACGCTCAGCATTTCTCAAGCTGAAAGAACTGAAAAAATTCAAGCCTGGAGTTGCAATAGTGAAGGATTCTATGGGGAAAATATTAAACGACCCAGGAAGCATCAAGAGAAGAAGGAAAGAATACACAGAGTCATTATACCAAAAAGAATTGGTCGACATATGATCAGGAGTAGATGGTACTGAAGGAAGAAATCCAAGCTGCACTGAAGGCATTGTCGAAAAGCAAGGCTCCAGGAATTGACGGAATCTCAATTGAGATGTTTCAGCAAACAGATGCAGCCCTGGAAGTGCTCACTCGTCTATGCCAAGAAATTTGGAAGACAACTACCTGGCCAACTGACTGGAAGAGAGCCATATTCATGCCTATTCCCAAGAAAGGTGGTCCAATGGAATGCGGAAATTATCGAACAATATTATTAATATCACATGCAAGTAAAATTTTGCTGAAGAATGTTCAAAAGTGGTTGCAGCAGTATATTGACAGAGAACTGCCAGAAATTCAGGCCAGATTCAGAGGAGGACCTGGAACCAGGGATATCACTGCTGATGTCAGAGGGATCCTGGCTGAAAGCAGAGAGTACCAGAAAGATGTTTCCCTGTGTTTTATTGACTATGCAAAGGCATTTGACTGTGTGTATCATAACAAATTATGGATAACCTTGCTAAGAATGGGAATTCCAGAACACTTAATTGTGCTCATGAGGAACCTGTACATAGATCAAGAGGCAGTTGTTCGAACAGAACAAGGGGATACCGCGTGGTTTAAAGTCAGGTAAGGTGTGTGTCAGAGTTGTATCCTTTCACCATACCTATTCAGTCTGTATGCTGAGTAAATAATCCGAGAAGCTGGACTATATGAAGAAGAACAGGGCATCAGGATTGGAGGAAGACTCATTAACAACCTGCATTATACAGATGACACAATCTTCACTGCTGAAACTAAAGAGGACTTGAAGCACTTACTGATGAAGATCAAAGACCACAGCCTTCAGTATGGATTACACCTCAACATAAAGCAAACAAAAATCCTCACAACTGGACCCATAAGCAACATCATGATAAACGGTGAAAAGATTGAAGTTGTCGAGGATTTCATTTTACTGGGATCCACAATCAACACCCGTGGAAGCAGCAGTCAGGAAATCAAATGATGCATCGCATTGGGCAAATCGGCTGCAAAAGACCTCTTTAAAGGGTTGAAAAGCATAGGTGTCACCCTGAAGACTAAGGTGCACCTGACCTGAGCCATGGTATTTTCAATCGCCCCATATGCATGCGAAAGCTGGACAATAAATAAGGAAGACTGAAGAGTTGATGCCTTTGAATTGTGGTGTTGGTGAAGAATATTGAATAGACCCTGGACTGTCACAAGAATAAACAAATCTGTCTTGGAAGAAGTACAACCAGAATGCTCCTTAGAAGCAAGGATGGCAAGACTTCGTCTTACATATTTTGGACACGTTACCAGGAGGGATCAGTCCTTGGAGAAGGACATCATGCTTGGTAAAGTAGAGGGTCAGCAAAAAAGAAGAAGACCCTCAATGAGATGGATTGACACAGTGGCTGCAACAGTGGGCTCAAGCATAACAACAATAGTGAGGCTGGTGCAGGACCTGGCAGTGTTTCGTTCTGTTGTACACGGGGTCGCTATGAGTCGGAACCGACTCAACAGCACCTACCAAAAACAACACTGTCCCTGCTCTAATTCAAGCCCTCGTCACTCTTTCCATTTGGGTTATTGTAACAGCTTCCACTCTTGGCCCTACAATTCGTTCTCCACACAGCAGCCAGAGTGATTTTTCAAAAACTAATGTCCTCGCCATACTCCTCTACTTCAGATCCTTAGGGGCTCCCCATGATTTTTAGGAGGAAGTCCGTAGGCTGGCCATAGTCTGAACCCCCCGACCACCCTAGCCCAGTCTCCTTATTTCATTCATCTGTGCAGATTCTTTCCCCTTACAGAAGCCATCTTGCCGTTTCATTCCTGTAATCTTTTAAAAAGCTGCTCTCTTTGCCTAGAAAAACAGTCCTGGTGGCTCAGCAGTTAAGCCCTCGGCTGCTAACCCAAAGGTTGGCAGTTCAAACCCACCTAGCGGCTCCTTAGAAGAAAGACCTTGTGATCTGCTCCTGTAAAGACTGCAGCCAAGAAAACCCAGTGGGAGGGCCACAATAGGTAGACCCTGGTAGAATGGGAGAAAAATGTGGAACCAGAACCTCAAAATCCTAAAAAAAACAGATTACTAGACTGGTTGAGACTGGAGGACTCCCTGAGATTATTGCCCTGAGATACTCTTCAAACCTGGAAGTAAAACTAGCCCCTGAGTCGCCTTGTAGCTAAATTGTAAACTGGCTCGAAAAATATCGCCCGTAAGTACTGTGCTCCTTTAAAAAATCATCTATATGAGACCAACTGGTCAACAATTACTTTAAAACTAAAGGAAACAACCAGAATGGAAATAATGAAAATGTCCACACATTGTGAAGAATGTAACCAATGTCACTGAACAATTTGTGTAGAAATTGTTGAATGGGAACCTAAACTGCTGTGTAAACCAAAAGTACAATAAAATATTATTTAAAAAAAATTTAGATTGATTTAATGGAAATATTAGGTCAGCAAGCTATTGAGTAATTTAGTACACTTATCTTCTTTCCTTTTCATTTGTATTTGGTTTTTATTAAAATCGCTTTCATTAAAATCTACTTACATTAATAGATTTGTGTGTTCTTTATCCTGGTGTGACAATATTCAATTTTAAGCAAAAATAGTCATTTTCCTTCATCTGCTAATAAACAGCAAAATAAACAGGCAAAAAAAAAAAAAAGGCCAAGTGTTGGTGGGGATGTCATTAGTAAGTGTGGATGAAGACAGAGGGCCATCTAGAATTTTGCATGCTTATGATTTATCAAGATTACTAGCCAACATGAACAAATGCCTCCTTTGCCATGAGACCAGAAGTAGATGGTGTCTAGCTATCATTACTGAACATTTTTATCAAAGATTCCATAGAAAAATCCTGATCAAAAGAGGGGGAAATGTGAAACAGAACTTAAAATTCTGAAGGTGAGGAATCAGACTTTCTGGGGCCATTGATGCTGTATGAAACCCCAAAACTATTGCTCTAAGATAATCTTTATACCTTAAACCAACAATATCCCTTGAAGTCTTCTTTAAACCAAACAATAAATTAGCTTATTTAGTAAAGAATGTCTGCCTTGAGCATTGTGCTCCTCTAAAGAACTATCTATATAGGATCAAACTGGTAACAGCAACTGGGAAGGTCAGATAGGAAGCTTAGGGGGCAGTGAGTTTATGTTAATGGGGGAGGAACATTTTGGAAAAGGAGGGTGAGAATGGTTGCACAACTTGAAGAATGTCATCGGTGTCACTGAAGTGGACACGTAGAAATTGTTGAATTGGCGCATGTTCTGCTGTGTGTATTTTCAACAACAAAAAAAAAGATTACTAGCAAGCTGTCTTATAAACTATGCCATTTTTTTTTTTTTTTTAGGAACTATCCCTTCGACATAGTGACATTGTTAAACCTTGTACTATTCAAGGCCTCTGACACCAACAGAGAGATTTATGAAATTTCCATGCAGCTTATGCAGGCATGTATCATTTACTTCCTTAGAAAACTTCCACTGTTGAGCATAGAAAATAGAAATGATACTTGATTACTGATTTGTTGCTTATTCATACGCATGTATTTATTTCTGCAAGTCATTGGTGAATACGAATTGTGGCAAAACCATTGCATAATCTTCTGTAAACCTCAGAATGAATTGATATCTTTCTTTTACTACTGTATTAAAATATGCATTCATTCATTTTGTTACTGCTAAACTTTATTAAATGTAAATACTCCTGAGATATGCAGCAAATATTTTTTCACATCATTTCTTACTTTCTGGCCTCTTTTTAGATCCTTGAAGCAAAGCTTTTTGTATACTCGAAGAAAGTGGCCGAGCAGAGACCTGGCAGCATCCTGTATGGCACGCATGGCCCATTGCCCCCCCTCTACAGGGTGTCTCTGGCACTCTTGTCCTGTGAACTGGCCAGGATGTACCCTGAGCTCACGCTTCCTCTCTTCTCAGGTACCGTGCAGTAGCTCATCATGACAATACAACAGCATTTCTTCTGATCAAATGTAATTTTCCTTTTAAACACTGGAGCAATTTTGAAGTCAAAATGATGGATGCTGAATTTGCAGATCAGAATTGCTGTGGGCTAGATTAAGTTACCGGGAGCACTGGTGGCACAGTGGTTAAGCACTCGGCTGTTAACTGAAAGGTCAGCAGTTCAAACTCACCCAGCGTCTCCATGGGAGAAAAACCTGGCAATCTGCTCCCTTAAAGATTTAAAAAATAAAAAAAAACCACCATTACCATTGAGTCGATTCTGACTCATAGCGACCCCATAGGACAGAGGAGAACTGCCCCATATGGTTTCCAAGGAGCAGCTGGTGTTTTCCAACGGCCAGCCTTTTGGTTAGCAGCCGTAGCTTGCAGTAGCTCTTAACCACTGCATCACCAGAGCTCCCCCGTAAAGATTGCAGCCTAGGAACCCTATGGAGCAGTTCTCTGTCACATGGGGTCGCTATGAGTTGGAATCAACTTCATAGCAACCAACAACAACAACAAATCTAGTTATGTGTAAAAGTAAATTCTAGAATGTCTTTAAAGTGTAAAAATATGTTTGTTTAAAACAGTGTAGGTATAAATAAATATATGATAAATACAGTGATGCTTAGATTAGCACTATACGTTTACCTACATTTATGTGTAAAACGTCTCCAGAAACACTTAACCCAGGCTGTGTAACTATCGCTGCAGGTGGTTGGTTGCTGTTCCTGCTGTGGTCGCTGTTTCATAGCGTAGTCATTGCTATGTGTACAAGTTGTCGAGAGTCTGATAGTTTGGCATGTCTTTACAAACCACCTTTGTAAATAAATCTGGTGAAAATCCATTTTGAAAGAATTACGTGTGTCAATTAACTTCTTGCCTGCACTCACATAGCGACTTGCTGAGAGGCTGACTTTATTCTCTTGAATTCAGGGCTTTGAACTGGGTTAATTTCAGTTTGACCCTCTGCTGAGAATTTGCTTTTCCACCCCAGATATACTGAATCAGAGTCTACATTTTAATAAGCTCCACAGGTGATTCTCGTGTATGCGAGAATCATCTGGTGGTCTTGTTAAAATTCGTCTGTATACATAAGAATCACCTGGGGATCTTGTTAACCTGTAGATTCTGATTCAGTATATCTGGAGTGGAAAAGCAAATTCTGAGCAGGGAGTGGAACTGAAAGTAACTGGTTCAAAGCCCTGCTTGAATTCATCCACCCTTCCCATCTGTGTCACCACTGCCTTAGTCCAGAGCCTCCTCAGCCCTCCCCTACCTCTCACATCCCTCACTGCAGCCCATCGTCCAAGCTGTCATCTGCATTTACGACCTACACAACCAAAAACGACATGACACCTAGCTCAAACTTCTCTTCCCAGTTGTCCTAAAAAGAATTGCTGATAATAAGAACTTCCATTTTTGGAGTTCTTAATATATTCCAGGCTCTCTGCTAGACCCTTTATATGCATTTTACTCTTTATTTAGTCTTTCCCACTCTGGGGGTATGGTGGTTACAAATGAGGCCGTAGAATCAGGCTGCCTAGGTTCCAGTCCTGGCCCTGCCATTCACTGGCTGTTTGACTTGGGGTAAAGTCACCAAACCTCCAAACTCCGTCTCCTCATCCTCAATGACAGAAGCTCGCTGCCTCGCAGGCTGAGAGGATTACAGTGAACTGCTGAGGGTCATCGAGCACTGGCCCAGTCCTGGGTTGAGATTTTCACCACAGCCATCATCATCATCACCATCATCATCATCATCATCCCTGCTTTACAGACGAAAAGCCAAACCTCTTCGTTGCTTGTTGCCATTGAGTCTATTCCTACCGATAGCGACCCCATGTGACAGAGTAGAACTGCCCCGTAGGGTTTCCAAGGCTGAAATCTTCATGGGAGCAGATCGCCAGGTGTTGCTCCCGTGGAGCCTCTGGGTGGGATTGAACCACCTACCTTTCTGTTAGCATCCACGCGCTTAAACTGGTGTGCCACCAGGGCTCCTCCCAAACCTTAGACACTGAAATAATTGGCTCAGGACCATATAGCTAGTAAACTGCCAAGCCAGAATGAAATCCAGATCTGTCTCCCTCCAAAGCCACTGCTATCAAATTGCAACCTCTTAACCTGTAAAAAACAAACAAACAAAAAGCCCTTCTTTACCAGACAAACTTGATTTCCATCTCTTCTTCCAAAATCCTCTACTCCAGTCTCATTTAGTCTTTCGTCAACATCCAGGCCCTTTTGCAAATCTTTGCTTTTGCCCATTTTGTGCCCTCTGCTGGGAATGGCCCTTCTTCCCCTGGCCACAAATCCCAGCCTTCTTTAAGATCTACTGTAAAATCTACCTCTACTGTGAAAACAAGGAGACTTGGTGGCCCAACAGTTAAGTACTTGGCTGCTAACCGAAAGGTTGGCCGTTCGAACCCATCCAGAGGCTCTGTGGGAGAAAGACCTGGCGATCTGCTCCTGTAAAGGTTACAGCCTAGGAAACCTTATGGGGCAGTTCTGCTCTGTCATGTAGGGTCGCCATTGGTTGGAATCAACTCCACGGCCCCCAACAACAAAAAAAAACGTGAGAACCTCTCCATCTACCTTAGGCGGAGTTGGTCACATCCTTGGATAGCACCAGAAACAACTGGGAAGACCCAAGGAAAGCTTTTCTAGTAAATTAATCCTCTTCTTAGAAAACTAACATTTATTTTTATTGTCTTTGTCCAAGATTTTGATGAGTAAAGCAGTCTTCCTATTCAAGGGATCATAGTCTGGCAATATAAATGTGCAGTTGTACGATTATGATACAGTGTGGCAAGGACAATAAGGAACAATACATCCAGTATGTGAGATGGAAGATGAGGGAATGTCAAATCATTGGGCCAAAAGTATCAGGAAGGACTTCCCAGAGAAGTTGATGTCTGAGCTGCAACTGAAGAATAGAAATTACTTGAACGACAGACAAGTAGTTGATGGGCATTGCTGGCCAGCCAAATGGCATATGCATTGCCTTAAAGGTATAAAGTAACATGGTATGTTTGGGAGATTATAGGGAGGTCAGTGGCCAACAGAGCATGCAGGAAAGGGGGAAAGTTAGAGATGGTCATGGACAGACGAGGCAGGAGTCAAATCCTAGGAGGCCTTGTATTGTACACTAAGGAGTTTGTAGGCCAGTGATTTTCTGTATGTGCTCCTTGATACCTCCTCCCCTCCAAACCCTACAGACAGGAAGGCATCCAAGCAAGCTGCTGGGTTTTTGGAAGCCACTGATGAGTTCTGAACAAGTAGAGGGGCTGATGGGCTCAGAATGCATTTTAGAAAGACTGACTGCAGTGTGGAGGATGGATTCAAGAGCATCAAGTGTAGAGAGAGGAAGACAGTTAAGAAAGGGGAAAATGTTGAGGGTCTACACTAAGACAGCACAGTGAGTGTGGAGAGACCAGAGACTTAAGGGCAGAATCCACAGAACAGAGTATGTGGTGTGATATTTGGGAGGTGGTGTTGTTCCTTGCCATTGAGTCAGATCCGACACATGGCAACCCCACGTACACAGAATGAAACATTGCTGGTCCTGTGCCATCCTCACAATTGCTGGTACATTTGAGTACAGTGTTGGAGCCACCGTGTCAGTCCATCTCACTGAGGGTCTCCTTTGCCTTTGCTGGCCCACCATTTAACCAACCATAATGTCTCTCTCCAGTGATTGGTCCCTCCTGTTGACATGTCTAAAGTGAGCCAAAGTCTTGGACAATATTCTGTGATCCACTGGGTTGTCATTGGCTAATTTTTGGAAGTAGATTGCCAGTTGTGGTGGTTAAGATTGTGTGTCAACTTGGCTGGGCCATGATTCTCAGTGTTTATATGTGATCACTCCCGTGACTGAATGTAATATGTTAGAAGGTGGTTGTTGCTGTAAAAACTGTGTAGATTTTTATACCATTGCTTGTTGCTGTTAGTTGCTGCTGAGTCCATTCAGACTTATGGCGACCCCATGTGTTTCAGAGTAGAACTGCTCCATAGGGTTTTCAAGGCTGTGACCTTTCAGAAGCAGATTGCCAGGCCTTTCTTCCAAGGCACCTCTGAGTGGGTTCAAACTGCCAACCTTTCGGCTAGTAGTTGAGAGCACTTAACCATTTGCGACACCCAGGGACTCCAGATACCACTGTTAAAAGCTAAGTATTTCCAGTAGCTGTTGTCCCTCTGATTGGGATGGTTTTTTTTCCTCTCCAAAGTCCAGATCCCTCCTTGTTGTTGTTGCAATGGCCCCATGCCCGGTCATGCTCCAACCCCATGATCAGTTGGGAATCGGACCGTTGTGATCCACAGGGTTCTCATTGGCTGATTTTCAGAAGTAGATCTCCAGGCCTTTCTTCCTAGTCCATCTTAGTCTGGAAGCGCCTATAAAACCTGTTCAGAATCATAACACCGCACAGGCCTCCATTGACAGACAGTGAGGTGCATTGGTAGAGAATCAAACCTGGGTCTCCTGCATGGAAGACGAGAATTTTAGTACTGAGCTACCATTGCCCTCAGATCCTTTCTAGAGGAGTTTAAGTATTCCTTCTTCCATAAAACTGTCCCAGACCTTTGCAGTGAAAAGTCATTTTCCTCCACCCAACCCTAAAGCGCTGTGTGTCTGCCCTTCTTGTGTCATTTGTCACTTTCTAGCTTGCCCCGAGTTGCTTGTCTGCATAACGGGTCTGAGAGTCGCTGCCTCAGAGGCTGGGGCTGTGTGTTCTCTAAGTCTCTGTGTCTCCAGAGTAAATAATAACATAGTGGCTTGCACCTAGAAAATGCTTAGTACATTGGAATAAAAGAATGTTCCGATTTGATAAGGATCTGAATATGCATCGTGACAGTTCATAATATCAGTGATAACATCCATAAAGTTTTAGAAGTTAAGTAAATTTTGAAACGTTGACCTGTGTAAAACATAGCATCTTAATACTTTCTGATCATTGCGGCACAGTGTTAAAAATATTCTTATTTTTCGAAATAAAAAATTGTAATTGTAATTTTGAAAGGCACCCTGGCGGCACAGTGGTTACATGCTCACCTGCTAACGGAAAGGTCGCAGTTGGAACCCAGTAGCCGCTCCATGGGAGAAAGATGTGGCAGCCTGCTTCCATAAAGATTACAACCTTGGAAACCCTATGGGACAGTTCTACCTTGTCCTATAGGGTTGCTATGAATTGAGATCCACTTGATGGTGATGGGTTTGGTTTGGTTTTGGGTTTAATTGTAATTTTAGGGAAAAACATGAAATCAATTAAAGCTGCCTTTTCAGGGATCCCAGCAGATTATCTTGGTGTCATTCCTGGCGTCTGTGTTGTTCTATTGTTTAGCAGCTAGGAGCTCTCTAAACGAGATAACGTGCTACACTGGATAATAAGTGCATCAGAACGAGCTTTCTAATTTCCCTTAGAATAAAACAGTTTCTTCTCAAGATATTAGAAGTAAGAGATTGCTTCAGAGCTTATTGTTGTTGTTAGGTACTGTCAAGTCAGTTCTGACTCACAGCGACCCTGTGCACAAAAAACAGACACCGCCCGGTCTTGCGCCACGCTCATAATCATTGTTATGCTTGAGCCCATTGTTGCAGCCACTGTGTCAATCTATCTCGTTGAAAGTCTTCCTCTTTTTCACTGACCCTCTACTTTACCAAGCATGATGTCCTTCTCCAGAGACTGATCCCTCCTGATAACATGTCCAGAGTATGTGAGATGTAGTCTTGCCATCCTTACTTCTAAGGAGCATTGTGGTTGTACTTCTTCCAAGACTGATTTATTCATTCTTTTGGCAGTCCACGGTAAATTCAGTATTCTTCACCAATACCATAATTCAAAGGCATCAGTTCTTCTTCAGTCTTCCTTATTTGTTGTCCAGCTTTCCCGTGCATATGAGACGATTGAAAACACAATGGCCTGGGTCAGGCGTACCTTAGTCCTCAAGGTCACATCTTTGCTTTTCAACACTTTAAAGAGGTCTTTTGCAGCCGATTTGTCCAATGCAATGTGTCTTTTGATATCTTGACTGCTGATTCCATGGGTGTTGATGGTGGATCCAAGAAAAATGAAATTCTCGACACCTTCAGTGTTTTTACTGTTTATCATGATGTTGCTTATGGTCCAGTTGTGAGGATTTTTGTTTTCTTTATGTTGAGCTTATAGGGTATACATAAAAGTCATTATAGAGAGCTGGTTCCGATTATAAAATTAAATGCTGCTGGCGGGGCAAAAACACCCTCAGAGGAAGTAATGGTGACAGACACCTTAGTCCTTTATGTCCACTTACTCCACAAAATGAAGGGTAGCGCTTAGCACACACGTGTACGCAGTAAGTGGTCTGCAAGTCAATCCCACAAACACATGTCCATGCGCTGGGTCTGTTTCATTCGGATATTTACATCTCACTTTTTAACAACTAGTGTTTCAAGGAGTGCTTCCCTGGGTGGTGCAAACAATTAGGTGCTCCACCAGGAGCCGAAAGATTGGTGGTTGAAACCCACCTGAGGAACCTTGGAAGAAAGGCCTGGCGATTCACTTCTGAAAAAATCAGCCATTGGAAACCCTGTGGAGCACAGTTCTCCTCTGACACACATGGGGTCGTCATGAGTCAGAGCTGACTCAGCAGCAACTCATACTGGTCCAGTTTGATGAGCGCTTCTGGTTTACACAGCATTTTCATGCACAGTATCTCCATAAGGCCACAAAATCATAAAACCGAGGCTCATCCTCAAGCCTTCTCGTTCCACATCTGGCTCTGTCAGAACAAAGCGATACAGCACAGTGAGCAACTCGCAGGCTTTGTAGAGGGGGAGTGAGTCGGAAGGCCTCATGAGTTCACATCCTGGGCTGGAGGAAGCAGTGGAATAGAGCGGAAATAACAAGGATCTTGGAGTCAGAAGGACATGGGTTCAAATCCCAGTTCCACTACTTTCTAGCTGCATGTGACACTGGGCTAGTTATTTAACTTCTCTGTTCCTCAGTTTTCTCATCTATAAAATGGGGCTGTCAGGCCCTTCATTGGGCTATTGTGAAAATTAAAAGCTCTAATCACAATGTACATAATATGCTCAGCACGGTGCCTCACTGCCTCTTGATAAATGGCGATCAGGATTATTATAACAGTGATGATTATCTTTCCACTAAAACATTGTTTTACCAAGTGTCTTCCATGAAACCTTCGGGTTAGCGGCTGAGTGTGTTAACCGTTTGTACCACACAGGGGCCCTCAATCAAACTATAAGTTAGAATTAACGCTTTAGTTTATTTAGTTTATTTTAGTTTATCCCTCTCTCCATCACTGCACTTCTCTTTAGAGGTGAGCCAGCGGTTCCCCACGACTCATCCAAATGGACGTCAGGTCATGCTCACCTACCTGCTCCCCTGGCTGCACAACATCGAGCTGGTGGACAGCAGGCTCCTGCTCCCGGGCTCCAGCCCCAGCAGCCCGGAGGACGACACCAAGGACCGGGAAGGGGAAGTGACTGCCTGCCACGGGCTGAAAGGGAGTGGCTGGGGCTCTCCTGAAGCCACCTCGCTGGTCCTGAATAACCTCATGTACATGACGGCCAAGGTAAACCCAGAGAAGACGCGTCGTCTTAAACACAGGTCTGTCATCAGAGGAAAGCCAGGGGGATGGAACCCCTGGTCCAAACCCAAGGAAAATGGCATTTATCCTTGAAAGTTGCATGAATATAATTTGTAAAACGATAGTGGTGTTGATTGCACAGCATGATGATCATAATCAATGTCACTGAATTATACATACAAACACTGTTGAATTGGCAGACATTTTGTTATATATGCTGTTACCACAATAAAAATAAAAAATAAGAAAGCTTTATCTCAGGGCAGCACTTTCAAGGATTTATCCAGCCTCCATGGCTCCAGAAAGTCTGAATTCCATGAGAATTTGAAATTCTGTTCTGCATTTTTCCCATTTTGATAAGGACTATTTCCCTGAGGTAATATTTAAACCTCTAACCAAAAATATGCCCTGAAGTCTTCTTTAAACCAAATAGTACTTTAGCTTATCTGGTAAAGAATGTCTGCCTTGAGCATTGTGCTATTTAAGAACTGTCTATATGGGATCAAACTGACAACAGCAACTCAAAAGATTAGTTTGGATAGGAAGCTTAGGGGACAGTGAGTTCATGCTAATGAAGGAGAAACAGTTCAGAAAAAGAGGGTGAGAATGGTTGCACAATTCAATGGATGTAATCAATGTCACTGAATTGTACCAGTAAAAATTGTTGAATTGGTGTATGTTTCGCTGTGTATAGTCTCAAAAACCAAAAAGAAAGAAAGCTTAAAAAAATTGCATGACTAGCTGTTTCTCTTCCTAAGCGGGGCATTAGAGTGTCATCTACCAGAAAATGTCTTTCTAAAGAACGGCCACGCGTCCCCCTTCTTGTGATTTCAAGATGGCAATGACGCTAACCACCACTCTTCGCCAAACGTTGGCTCCCTCGCGCTTGTTGCCCACGCTTCCCCTGAGCCTGCTTCTGTTTTGTGCTGTAGTACGGAGACGAAGTCCCTGGGCCGGAAATGGAGAACGCTTGGAACGCCTTAGCCAACAACGAGAAGTGGAGCAACAACCTGAGGATAACCCTGCAGTTTCTTATCAGCCTGTGTGGGGTCAGCAGTGACACAGTCCTCTTGCCCTATGTAAGTGCCCCGAGGGCTTTCGGGAGAGCTGTCCCGCCTGCTCGTGGTTCCGTTTGCAATGTGCACGTCAGAATGCGCGCTCTGCTCCAGCTAACATAGAGGTGTCAGGGTTTGTTAGTCACTCTCCTCTCCTGGGGGCACTTGCCTTAGCTGCCTGGTGCTGCTATAACAGACGTACCACGAGTGGATGGCTTTAACTAACTGAAATTTATTCTCTCATGGTTTAGGAGAGTAGAAGTCTGAATTCAGGGTGTCAGCTCCAGGGGAAAGCTTTCTCTCTCTGTTGGCTCTGGGGGAGGCCCTTGTAATCAATCTTCCCCTGGCCAAGAAGCTTCTCAGCACAGGGACCCGAGGTCCAAGGACGCACTCCACACCTGGCTCTTCTTGCTTAGATGTAAGGAGGTCCCTCTCCTTTCTGCTCAATTCTCTCTTTTATATCTCGAAAGAGATTGACTCAAGATATGACCTAATCCTATAGGTTGATTCCTGCGTCATTTACATAACTGCCTCTAATCCTGCCTCATTAACATCACAGAGGTTAGGATTTACAGCACATAGGTAATTATATCAGATGACAAAATGGTGGACAACCACACAATACTGGGAATCATGGCCTAGCCAAGTTGGCACATACGTTTGGGGGACACAGTTCAATCCACAACAGCGTGACTACGTGTAACGTAGGGGTCCTCTTCTGCTTCCTGAGAGCCAGGCTGCAGTGAGTGTGCTGGTGATGCCTCTGTCGTACTCTGTCTCTCAGCCCTTAGACACAGAAACATGTGAATTAAGGTACGAATATTTTCTGTCAGTTACCAAATGCTAACTTTTATAAACATCTGCCACATTATATAAGAGAAACATTGAGAGCTGGGCAAAACATTATACTGTAACTAATAAGGCATCCCTGGGTGGCACAAGTGGCTAACATGCTTAGCTGCCAACTGAAAGGTCACTGTCTTAGTCATCTAGTGCTGCTATAACAGAAATACCACAAGTGGAAGGTTTTAACAAAAAGAAGTTTATTTGTTTACAGTAAAGTAGGCTAAAAGTCCAAATTCAGGGCGTCAGCTCCAGGGGAAAGCTTTCTCTCTCTCTTGGCCTTCTCATCAGTGTTCCCCCAGACTAGGAGCTTCTCGGTGCAGGGACCCCAGTCCAAAGGACGTGCTCTGCTCCTGACACTGCTTTCTTGATGGTGTGAGGTCCCCAACTCTCTGCTTGCTTCCCTTTCTTTTTATCTCTTGAGAGATAAAAGGTGGTGCAGGCCACACCCCGGGGAAACTCCCTTTACATTGGATCCAGGGATGTGACCTGGGTAAAGGTGGTGTTACAATCCCACCCTAATCCTCCTTAACATAAAATTACAATCACAAAATGGAGGCCAACCACACAATTCTGGGAATCATGGCCCAGCCAAATGGATACACACATTTTTGGGGGGACATAATTCAAACCATGGCAGTTAGAGATGTGAGCCCACCCAGAGGCACTTCGGAAGAAAGGCCTGATGATGCACTTTCAAAAACTCACCCACCGTTGAAAACCCCATGGAGCACAGTTCTGCTCTGACACATGTGGGGTCACTAAGTCAGAGCTGACTCAACAGCAGCTGATAATGATTATGACGAATAAAAATGTTTCATGTTTACATTTTGATGTAAACAGAATAAAATGTTGTCTTCAAATTTAGATGGCAGAAGAGAGAAATAAGCAGAAAGCAATTCTCTTTAGATGTCAGATAGCTAGTGTTTGTATTTAAAGGTGATATGATCAACAAAAATGGCAGCATTTTTTAACTGTAACTCAGTTGGCATTTCTGTGCTGGTTGTTGTTCTGAGACATTTTATGCCTCCCTGTTGCTTTAAGCCACGTGAGCTTAGCTACAGCCTATGTGCCTCGGGCTTGACTACGAAGTCCATGATCACCTCGAGCTTATTTTGAATAATCCAGAGTTATTTTTAAAATTTAAAACCATAAAAACCGCTCAGATGAGTTTGTTTCTAGGGGGAAAGAGAATAGCACGGGACTGGATTCCTTTTTAAACAAAAGTAGCTGGCAGTTTCTTCCCGCGGTTTGTATAAATAACATTCTTTCTTAAGAGCTTAGATGCCAAGTTTTCCGTTTAGAGAGAATCCACGTGCCCTGAAAGTAACGTCCTTACTCTCAGCTGTTAGAGAAGGTAAAGCGTTTAGAACAACTCACTCCGCTCAGGTGTGCATGTGAAGACAGGTGCGTTGTAATCAAAATACTTGGTTTATCCTCAGAGAGCGCACAGATTGGCTGTCAGGAATATCAAATGTGAATGATACTTTATTGGCATTTAGCCCCAAATCTATGACTCCGGGGTGATGACGCATTCTTCAGAATGAGTGGGTGTCTTCTTTGCTTTCAATAGCTTCACATTCTTGCGGACTGTCGTCATGGTTGTTAGCTGCCGTTGAGTCGATTCCAGCTCATGGCAACCCCATATACAACAGGATGCAGTGTTGCCTGGTCTTGCATCATCCTCACCGTCGCCAGCATGTTCAAGGTCATTGTTGTGGCTGTCATGCCAATCCATCTCACCCAGGGTCTCCCTCGCCCTCGCTAGCCCTCTACTTCACCAGTCATGTTGATTGATCCCCCCAATGACGTGTCCAAAGTGAGCGAGTCAGACAATATTCTGTTGTCATCCATAGGGTTTTCATTGACTAATTTCCAGCCTTTCTTCCTCGTCTGTCTTAGTCTGGAAGCTCCACTGAAACCTGTCCACCACAGTGAACCTGCTGGTATTTGAAATACCGGTGGCATAGCTTCCAGCATCACAGCACCACGCAAGCCAACACAGTACGACAGACTGACAGATGGTGGTGGACTTGCGAATGAGACACTGGGAAACAGCCCTTGTTTTCTTTTTATCTTCTCAGATTAAAAAGGTGGCCATATACCTGTGCCGTAACAACACCATGCAAACCATGGAAGAGCTGCTCTTTGAGCTGCAGCAGACGGAGCCAGTCAACCCCATCGTCCAGCACTGTGACAACCCACCCTTCTACCGCTTTGCAGCCAGCAGCAAGGCCTCCGCTGCGGCCTCTGGTAGGACAGGGCATGGGGTAGATGTCTTGTCACATGTCCCTGGATTTCCTTCATGTCGAGCAATGAAAGGATATAAGTGTGTGTGTGTGTCCCTTTTCTCTTCTGCCTGTGTGTACATCCACGTGAGAGATGATTGGAGATGCCTGGAAGATATACCCACAGTCTCATAAGAGAGTGTCCATGTGTCATGGATTGAACTGTATCCCCCAAAAATGTGTGTGTCAACTTGGCTGGGCCATGATTCCCAGTATTGTGTGATTGTCCGCCATTTTGTCATCTGATGTGATTTTCCTATGTGTTGTAAATCCTGTCTCTATGATGTTAGTAAGGCAGGATTAGTGGAAGTTATGTTAATGAGACAGGACTCAATCTACAAGATTAGGCTGTATCTTAAGTCAGTCTCTTTTGAGATATAAAAGAGAGAAGCAATCAGAGAGACAGGGGCACCTCATACCACCAAGAAATTGCCGGGAGGAGAGCGAGTCCTTTGGACCTGAAGTTCCTGCGCAGAGAAGCTCCTAGACCAAAAGAAGATTGATGAC
>NW_004444089.1:3380950-3386637 GCF_000243295.1 Trichechus manatus latirostris
GCTTTTAAGACATCAGACGCTACTCACCAAAGTAGAATGTAGAACATTTTCTTTATCAACTATGTTATACCAATTGAGCTAGATGTTCTTCAGGGAATAGTTTTGGCTTAAGGTTTAAAGATTATCTCAAGGCACACATTAGCTCTTGAATGATGATATTTGTCTTGCCCACATCTCTACCTTCTCATTGCCTGAAAATTTCTCACAAGTAAATAAAATCAGGATTACCACTGCCTGCAGTTGATTGTAAAGAGCAGGGAGACAGACCAGGAGAGACTAAGAGGACTCAAATTTAGAAATAAAAACTAGGATGATCCTCATGCTGTTGATAACTCCTTAGACTGAACATTCTCTAGTGAAAAGTAAAAGGGGGCTCTTTCACTTAAAAAATTAGTAACGAGACCAGTTGAGATCAGAGAACTCCCTGAGACTATTGCCCTGAGATACTCTTTAAACCTTGAACCAAAACTATCCTGAGGTCGACTTTTAGCAAAATAACAGATTGGCTCACAAGGGATATTACCCATGAGTACAGTGCTCCATTAAAAAAAAATCTATGTGAGACCAAGGTCAACAGTCACTCTAAAGCAAAGATGAGAAGATAAGGGGGCAGGGAAACTAGATTACTGGAAACAGAACAACCAGAACACAATTAAAGAGAATGTTGACACATTGTGAAAAATGTAACTAATGTCACCGAGCAATTCACATAGAAATTGTCAACTGGGAACCTAATTTGCTGTGCAGACTTTCACCAGAAACACAATGAAATATTATTTTTAAAAAATTAGTAACAAAGATGTTGTTGGTGATGATGTTGTGAGTTGCCATCAAGCCAGCTTCAATTTACGGCAATCGACCTTATGTGTAACAGAAGGAAACAAGGATGAGATCCTCACCAATTCAGATTGGAGAAAACGTAATGGATCAAATCATGAACATGAATCACTTAGTCCCAAAGACCCAGGATGCTTCCTGACTGGCATTAGTACACGGGATGTGGTCACATGTACCAGACTATGGCAGAGCCACCAGATGGAAGAGTACCTGAAGCAGGGCTGCTGCCTCTGCAACATTAAGGGTCATCTGAGTACATGATGGGGTTGTTGCAGTGCCTTTAACACAGATACTTCTCATCCACATGAGCTTTTCCTCCGACTAAAACCCCAAACCCAGCACATCAGAAATTATAGACCTCCATGTTGTTGTGAGTTGCCGTCCAGTTGGCTCTGACTCATGGCGACCCTGTGTACAACAGAAGAAACATTGCCTGGTCCTGCACCATCTTCACAATCATTGGTATGTTCAAGTCCATAGTTGTGGCTACTGTGTATTTTGAGTGCCTTCCAATGTAGGGGGCTCATCTTCTAGCTCTGTATGGAACAGTATTCTGTTGTGATCCATAGGATTTTCATTGGCTAATTTTCAGAAGTAGATCTCCAAGCCTTTCTTCCTAGCCTGTTTTAGTCTGGAAGTTACATTGAAATCTATCCACCATAGGCGACCCTGATGATATTTGAAATGCCAGTGGCATAGCTTCCAGCACCACAGCAACATACAAGCCCCCACAGGATGACTGCCGGATGGGTGGTAGTGTAAAAACTTCATTGCCTTCAAGTCAATTCCAACTCATAGCAATCCTATAGGACAGATTATAACTATAATTTTTATGGAAGCAGACTGCCACATCTTTCTCCCATGGAGCAGCTGGTAGGTTCCAACTGCCAACCTTTTGGTTAGCAGCTGAGTGCTTTAACTGCTGTGCCACCAGGGCTCCTTAGGTGGTAGTAGAGTTCTCTGATATGGGGCTTTCTTTCTCAGAAATGAATAAAGGTTTTCATCCTTCGAGTATCAGTGGTGGTACAGGATTATTAATTAACATATTATTTTTTAACTCATAATTGCTAGTACCCTCTTAAGGTTTTCACTGGCCAATTTTTTTAGCAGTAGATCACCAGGCCTTTCTTCCTAGTCTGTCTTAGTCTGGAAACTACTGAAACCTGTCCACCATGGGTGACCCTGCTGGTATTTGAAATACCAGCCACATATCTTCCAGTATCACAGCAACACGCAAGCTGCCACAGTACAACAGACTGACAGACAGCACCTAACAACAACATACCTACATATTTGTCTATAGATAGATTGATTCTATTCACATACATGTGCACACACAGATGTAAATATTCTATCCAAAAGGATACCACTATTCCATTGTTCCTATACTCCAGCTGCACTGTTTCTCTGAATATATTGGCTCTTTTCTATGCAAGGAGGCTGTACCCTCAGTCTAAACTATCTCTTTCCTCTTTAATTTACTTACCATCCTTCCCTTCCTTATAGTCCCTGTTACAGTGATTTATAGGTACTTGTACACATGTTCAGGAGTTCCTAGGTGGTGCAAGCAGTTAATGTGCTCAGCTGCTGACTGCAAGGTTAGAGGTTCGAGTCCACCCAGAGGTGCCTCAGAAGAAAGGCCTGGCCATCTACTTCCAGAAAATCAGCCTATGGAGCACAGTTCTACTCCGACACACATGGGGATGCCATGAGTCTGCATGAACTCCAGGGCATCTGGTTTGGTGTGGTTTTGGTATACGTGTTTGTCTCAACCACTAGATTTTAATTCCTGGAGAGCAGAGGCCGTATCTCTTACACGTCTTCAGAGCCTCGGAGGTCAGTATACTGCGCGGCACATAGCGTGCATTGTCGAAGCTTTATTAAATAAGTGAATGAAAATAAGTGTCATGTCAGAGCACCAGAGGTACACAAGCCCTCCAGATGCCATCCAGCCCAATTTTCTCTCTCTCTCTCGCTAACCTGTTACAAAGTCAGTGGTTTACTCTGGTAGACAAAAATCTCCATTTGCCATCAAGTCAGTTTCGATTCACGGTGACCTCAAGTGCATCAGAGTAGACCTCAGCTCCATAGGGTTTGTGTTGCTGTGACCTTTGAGAAAAAGATTGCCAGGCCTTTCTTCCCAGGTGCCTCTGAACAGAGTCAAAGGAGTCATCTTCTAGTTCTATATTAAGCAATATTCTGTTGTGATCCATTGGGATTTCACTGACTAATTTTTGAAAGTAGATCACCAAGCCTTTCTTCCTAGTCTGTCAGTCTGGAAGCTCCGCTGTAGCCTGTCCACCATGGGTGACCCTTTTGGTTAGCAGCCAAGTGCATTAACCATTTGCGCCACCCAGGGACTCCTGACAAAGAATCTAAAAACCAAATAAAACCTATTGCCGTTGAGTCAATTTTGACTCATAGCCACCCTATAGGGCAGAGTTATAGGGTTTCCAAGGCTGTAAATCTTTACGGAAACAGACTGCCACATCTTTCTCCCACGGAGCGGCCGGTGGGTTCAAACCGCCGACATTTAGGTTAGCAGCCACACACTTTAGCCACTGCGCCACCTGGGCTCCTTGACAGAGTCTGCAGAGATAATATTCAGCAGTACTGACTGGGCTGCTATGTGTACAACTCCTAGCCTCCAGGGGGCGCCATGGAGTTGTGGCAAGCAGCAGCCCTGACGCCATGTTCTTTACCACTAGACTGATGGTTCTTTGATGTAATTTAGTCACATTTAATAAGACCACACCTACCAACAACAACAACAGAAATCACATAACTTATAGTAAAAGAATCATTTAAACCAGGGTAAAAGCAGGGAAGCCAAGCTAAGAGGAGGTCAGGTAGTTGGGTCAGAAGTCCTGACTAAGGAAATCTACTGCCGCCACCACCACCAACTGCCATCGGGTCGACTTTAATTCATGGCGGCCCGTGTGTATCAGAGGAGAACTGTGCTCCATAGGGCTTTCAGTAGCTGACTGTGCAGAAGTAGATTGCCAGGCCTTTCTTCTGAGGCACCTCTGGGTGGCCTCGAACCATCAACCTTTCGGTTAGCATCCAAACGTGTTAACTGTTTGCACCACCCAGGGACTCTGAAAACTAGTACAAGTTAACATGACATCTAACTGTGAGGTCCCCAGTGGCACAAGTAAAATAGAAATACAGAGTGAATGCTCTAACTTTCAGTGTTAAAAAAACATTCATCAGAAACTACCAACAGAAGGTAGCCCTAAAGTCTAAGAAGGATTTATCACATAGGGTTTTTTTTTATTATTATTAAAAAACAAAATAAACGTATATTTTATGTTTTATACTTTACATAAAATATATTTTTATAAAAATATCAGTTTATGGCAGTTTTGTAAAGTATTCAGAAACAGTCTTCACAAGTCTTTTAACACATCAATCCTTAAGAGTCTATTTTATGAATTTGTAGTTCCGTGAAAGGATTTTTCATAGGGTGCTAAAGCGATAAACTTCATCTGTAGAAGTGTCTGGCGATCTGTGTTGATCCAGGGATAGAGATCAGATAATCTACAGACAGTTGCCTAAGTATGAATTTAAGCTAAATCAGCAAGAGAAAACTTAGGGGAACATTTCATCCTTCTAGGTTTTTCTCTTACCAGAGCTGTTTTCATGATATATGTCTTAAGACATGGAGTTTTGATGTGAAAAGAATATTCAGTTCACGTAATCCTCAAAATTCCCCTAGGGTCCAGACCTAAAATTATTTTCTTCAGCCGGGGAAAGAAAAGGAGAGCATAACAGATTTTGCTCCTGCGTGACATGTTTCACTTCTTCTCTGCCAAGTGTTGGCTTCAGTACCCCATGGTTTCTATGTTCTCCAGAACAAGGAGAGTGGTCTGCAGGGGGCTTACTCCTCCCCTTCGCCCTGGCTCCCAAACTCTACCTAACACCCCTGTCATTGTTGTCATTGTTGTCATTAGCAGCCATCGAGTCAGCCCCTGACACATGGCGACCCCATGCACAACGGAACGAAACACTGCTCGGTCCTGCACCATCCCCGTGATCGGTTGCAGGTTGGACTGTTGTGATCCATAAGGGCTTTTTTGGTTTTTTAAACAATTTATTTTTTGTTGTTGTTATTGTTGAGAAAATACACAACAGAACATATACCAATTCAACAATTTCTGCATGTACATTTCAGTGGCATTGATTACATTCTTCAAGGTGTGCAACCATTCTCACCTTTTTTTGCTGAGTTGTTCCTCCTCCATTAACATAAACTCACTGCCTCCTAAGTTTCTTATCTAACCTTTCTAGTTGCTTCTATCAATTTGTTCCCATGTAGATAGAACTTAAAAGAGCACAATGCTCAAGGAAGTCATTCTTTACTAGTTAAGCTAAACTATTGTTTGCTTTTAAGAAGACTTCAGGGGATATTTTTTGTTTGAGGTTTAAAGTCTAAAGATTATTTCAGGGGAGTAGTTTCTGCCTCAGTGACTCCAGAAAGCCTAGATTCCGTGAGAATTTGTAATTCTCTTCTGCATTTTCTCCCTTTTGATCGGGATTCTTCTATAGAATCGTTGATCAAAATGTTTTGGTAATACCAGGCACCATCTAGTTATTCTGGTTTCATGGCAAAGAAGGCAGTTGTTTGTGCAGGCAATTAGCCACACATTCTATTTCCTCCTCCTACTCCTGACTCTCCTTCTTCCTCTTGCTCCAGGTGAATAGAGACCAATTATCATACCCTGGATGGCCACTTGCAAGCTTTTAAGACCCCAGGCATTATGCAACAAACTGGGAGGTAGAAGTGATTCTCAGAGTTTTCATTAAACCAAAAATACCCGTTGTTGTCGAGTTGATTCTGACTCATAGCG
>NW_004444089.1:3387091-3388924 GCF_000243295.1 Trichechus manatus latirostris
AGCCCCAAAGATCTGACAGTGAGGAATGTCTGAAGTACGATGTGCCAGGAGGGGAAAAAAAGCTGCATGAGAAGAAAAAGAGAAATAAAACCCAAGTCGTTATATTCTGTTGTTGTTGGGTAGCTGTCAAGTTCATTTCAACTCACAGCAACCCCATGTGTTACAGTAGAACAGCCCCATAGGGTTTTCTAGGCTGAAATCTTTAAGGAAGCAGCTGGCTCCGTCTTTCCCCCATGGAGCCACTGAGTGGATTTGAACTACCGATCTTTTGGTTAGCAGCCGAGTGCTTAACCATTACACCGCCAGGACGTCTTTATAGTCTGTTGCTTTTCTATAATACAGCAAATTCAGATTGCTGATGCAGTGACCTGAGGCTTTACCCCTGGGTCAGGGTAGGCATCTCAATAGCACATCCCGCACTTTTTCCTGAAAAGTTGCTCTTTCTCCTGCTGAAGGACAGCAATATCTCTGGACCTTCCAGAATTCCAAGGGAAATAGTGTGTTAGTCTCAACTGGGGCAGAATACCCAGGAAGTAATGTGAGCAATTCAGTATCTGTCCTGGAAGAAGTATGGCCAGATGCTCCTCAGAATCGAGGATGGTGAGACTTTGTCTCGTGTACTTTGGACATGTTATCAGGAGGGACTAGTCCCTGGAGAAGGACATCATCCTTGATAGAGTAGAGGATCAGTGAAAATGAGACGGACTCACACAGTGGCTGCAACAATGGGCTCAAGCATCACAACGATTGTGAGGATGGCGCAGGACCGGGCAGTGTTTCCTTCTGTTGTACACGGGGTCGCTATGAGTCGGAACTGACTCAACAGCATGTAACACCAACAAGAACAATGTGAGCATGTTAGCAAGTGAGGTTAAATGAGATAATGTATGTGAAGTTACTATAGATAAATTCTCTTTTTTTTTTGGTTACTGAACAAGCCAGTGGATGTACGAGACAGAAAGTGTCCATCTTGTTATATTACATCCTAACTAGTATACCTTTTCTTGAAAACAGATTACTGTAAGGGAAACTTTAAACCCAAAGAAGCCCAAGATTTGTTATGAAAACTATTTGTTGTGTTTTCAGTTCTATCTGCTTTCACTTATTCAATCATTCAACAAATATTTATTGACCACCCTTTCACTATGTGCTGACCTGTTGCTGTCAAGGCGATTCCGACTCATAGCAACCGTATAAGACAGAGTAGAACTGCCCCATAGGGTTTCCGAGGTTGTAAATCTTTACAGAAGCAGACTGCCGTGTCTTTCTCCCTTGGAGCGGCTGGTGAGTTCAAACTGCCACCCTTTCAGTTAGCAGCTGAGTGCCCACTAGAGCTCTTCATTATGTGCCAGGCTATATGAATAAGCAAATTCTGTTATTCAATATCATGTCTATTTTTTCTCCAAAGTAAGTGTCACCGTTTTCTAGTTCTATTAAAATATTAGCCCTTAAATTGTTATCTTTTCAAGGTTTGAATGTGTGCTTATGATCAAGAGCCACTACTTGGTCCGGCAGACTGGAGAATCCCTGAGAGTGCGGCCCCTGGACACACACCCTTGTAACTCAGTGCTGAAGTCACTCCTGAGGTTCACCCTTTAGCCAAAGATTAGACAGGCCCATAGAACAAAATGAGACTAAATGGGCATACTAGCCCAGGGGCAAGGATGAGAAGGCAGGAGGGGACAGGAAAGCAGGTAATGGGGAACCCAAGGTCGAGAAGGGAGAGTGTTGACATGTCTTGGGGTTGTTAACCAATGTCAGAAAACAGTATGTGTGTTAATTATTTAATGAGAAACTAGTTTGCTTTGTAAACCTTCATCTAAAATACAGTTT
>NW_004444089.1:3391557-3394875 GCF_000243295.1 Trichechus manatus latirostris
CGCCAGGCCTGTCTTCCGACCTTTCTCCAACCTTTCGGTTAGCAGCCAAGCGTGTTAACCATTTGCACCACCCAGGGACTCCATAACATATACACTAAGATCCTTTTCCAGGGTGTTCAAGTGTGACTCGGGTTGCCCTGGGAGAAGCAGCATATCTAATGGGCACAAAAACCCTCAAGGCTTTGGTACCTGGGCCCTCCCTGTTGTATTTGGGTTCCAGCTGCACAATTACGGGGATAGATTGTGCCAGGAGAGAAGCAAAGATTAGTAGCTTCCACTCCAGAACGTTATGGCCACGTGTCTGGTGTATGTTAAGGGGTGATTTCCTGAGGGGATTAGCAGGCTAGGAAGAGTAAGAAGGGGCTAGCAGAAACCTAAAAGCCCAGGCCTCATAGCCTGGATTTATCTAAAATCAATGACTGTGTGTAGCCTGTTAAATGTATTCTGTATTGAAAAATGTATGCCACATCTTTAGACCTTAAACTAGAATTATCCCCTCAAGTCTTCTTTAAACCAAACAATGTTGTTATTGTTGTTGTTAGGTGCCATCAAGTCAGTTCCGACTCATAGCAACCCCACGTACAACAGAGTGCACGCTGCCGGGTCCTGCGCCATCCTCACAACCGTAGCTGTGTTTGAGCCCATTGTTGCAACCACTATGTCACTCCATCTCTTTGAGGGTCTTCCTCTTTTTCACTGACCCTCTACTAAAAAATAGTTTAGCTTAACTAGTAAAGAATGTCTACTTTGAGCATTGTGCTCTTTTAAGAATTATCTATATGGGATCAAGTTGACAACAGCATCCCAAAAGGTTACATAGGAAGCTTAGAGGAGCAGTGAATTTATGTTAATGGGGGAGGAACAACTCAGAAAAGGGAGGTAAGAAAGATTGCACAACTCGAAGATGTAATCAATGTCACTGAATTGTGCATGCAGAAGTTGTTGAATTGGTGTATGTTCTGCTATGTATATTCTCAACAACAATAACCAAAATAAAATAAATTATTTTTTTAAAAAATGTATACCACCTTGAGTAAAGTGGACAAACAAACTGACTTAGACCTAGATCTAGGAAGTAGATTTCTCCAATGTTATTGATTTTTTTTTTTTTCAAAACTATTTAAATATTTGGATTATTTTTCAAAGGTCATACGCTAATGTTTCTGACCCCATTATAGGGACACAGATGGTTAATCTGAATAGCTGCTGAGTTATTGTCTCAGTAGCTTAGACCTAAATATAGAAAACCTGTCCTGGGTCACCTCAATCCTTCTCAGCACATTGTTCTACCAAGAGCATCACTGAAAAAAAGAATAGTACGTTCCTTCTTAACAGACTTTTTAAAAATTTTCGGTTGTCTCCTTTTCTTGCTCCCTTCACAAGTTTTATAGCAGAGTAGCTGTTGTTGTTGCTAGGTGCCATCAAGTCCGTTCCGACTCATAGTGACCCCATGTGACAGAGTAGAACTGCCCCATAGGGTTTTCTAGGCTATAATATTTATGGGAGCAGATCTCCAGGTCTTTCTCCCACAGAGCCACTGGGTGGGTTCAAACCACCAACCTTTCGGTTAGCAGCCAAGCGCTTAACCACTGTGCCACCTAGGCTCTTCTGAAGAGTAGCTAATTACTTAAAAGTTAAATGTATTTAATAGTAAATAAATAAATAAATCAAAGAAGGTGATTTGCCGAAAGTAAGACATTCTGTAGGTACTTTACTGAGAAGTAGGACCCAGTACACCTGCTTGAAATATTTTCCCCACTGACATTGTTGTGGCCAAGCTTCTTGGCATAGAATAAGAGTTCCGGTTTCCCATTTGTCAGTGCGTTGGAAAGAACCAATAAGCACGTTCTGAGGAGAATCCTAGTTCCGCCTCCGTCTACCTGGGATGCCCTCAGTTCACGTCCCAGGAGAAGTAGGGTGTCTTTGGTTCAGGTACCGTCCTTGCTGGGAGCCTCTTGGATTTTCACAATAGAAAGGCATCCCTCCCCGAGAGGTGCTAGCTGTGAGGCTAGCATGTCTACACTGCACAGGCCTTTTAAAGGCTTAACCAAGAGAAACTGTATTTGTGTAATACGTCTTCCTCCTGATACACTCAAACCTATCCCAGTGTCTTAGTCTGGGTTCTCGTGAGGGGTAAAACCAGTGAGATGTATGTACAGTGAAACCTGTGAGGGCCGGAACTTGACAGGACTGCCTTGTTTTTCCAGATCTCACAAGTTTCCCGCCTTTACAGGGTACGGTCTTACCACTTTTCTGTTGCTCTCTGTTAGTGGAAAATATTTGAGTTTTCCTTCTAATGACAAGCTTCTGCCTTACACAGGTTCTGGCTTTTGCAGGTTTTACTGTATATATACACAGAGATTCAGAGAGAGAATGATAGATTTACTTCAAGGAAATAGCTCACACAGTTGTGGGGGCTGGTGAACCTAAAATCTGCAGGTCAGGTGGCAGGCTGGAGACTTCTGCAGACTTATGTCCCAGGAACCAGGGGTCAGGCAACAAGAAGAGTGCAGGGTCGAGAGAGAGCGAGCTCTGACAGAACATCCATTTATACACTGGAGGCAGGCCACACCCCCCAAGGAAACTCCCCTTCCATGGCTGCTCACATCAGATCACATCATGGAAGATGATTACATTATATTACATTATGCAAGAGCACCCAGTCCAGTGTCTGCCAAACCACAAACCCACAGGGGCCAGATCTTGTGAGGCCTTGAAGGCCACATAGAGATTGGATTTCATTTGGAGTGTAAACGAGCACCACTGGAGAAAGATGAGCAGAGAAACAGACATGATTTCACTTCTGTGTAAAACATACTAATTTTCATTGCGCTCTTTTTAAAGAATTATCTATGTGAGATCAAATTAACAAACAGCAACTCAAAAGGTTAGATGAGAAGCTTAGGAGGCAGTGAGTTTAAGTCAGTGGTGGTGGAGCAGTTTGGAGAAGGAGGGTGAGATGTCTGCACAACTGGAAGAACGTAGTCAACGTCACTGAACTGTACATGTAGAAATTTGTTGAAATGGTGTATGACTGTGTATATTTTCACCAAAATTAAAAAAGTGGCTATAGCCAAAAAAAAAAAGTATTACTCAGGCTGCTCTGTAGAGGGGCAGGGATGGAAGCAAGGAGACAATCCGGAGGCTATTTCAGTAACTCAAGTGAGAGGTGAGGATGGCTTAGAGTAGGATAATAGCATGGTTTAAAAAAAAAACTGTTGCCATCAAGTTGGTTTCAACTCATAGCGACCCTATAGGGCAGAGTAGAACGGCCCCATAAGTTTTCCAAGCCGACTGCCACATCTTTCTCCCATAGAG
>NW_004444089.1:3395770-3407856 GCF_000243295.1 Trichechus manatus latirostris
AGATCGGAGAAAGAGCAAGTTTTCACAGCCACGGGAATTCACAGGATTTAATGTTTTCTATTGCATGTCTGTATTTTCCAATTGCTCTGTAATGAATAACTACTAATTAGCTATCAAAAAATTAAGGGACAAAGAAAACCTCATCAAGTCATTCTAAGCCATGGAATTCATTCTCACCAAATTGGATGGCTGGAAAGTTATTTTTGCAAGCAAGAATTTGTAAGATTCTTTCTAAAAAACACCAAGTAGGGAGAACAGAAATCTTCTCTCGCAGAAAATAAAGCACACTTTTCTTTCTCACCCTACAGCTGATCCAGTGTCTCCCTATGCGAGCTGGTTGTTGACTATCACGGAGACCAAGCAGCCACAGCCCTTACCGATGCCTTGTACTGGGGGATGCTGGGCACCCCTGGTTGACTACCTCCCAGAAACCATCACTCCACGGGGGCCACTCCATCGGTGAGCAGCATGGACAGATAGAGGAACATGACCACTTAGCTTTTACTGGATTTGTCTTCCTATGAGAAGAGGGAAACCTATCACAAGCCCCATGAAATGAAATGACCTTTGAAATCAGTGGGGCCATGGCTGACTGCCATGTTGGCAGAGTTTGTTAGAATGTTAACCAATGTGCCAAGCTGCCTTTGGGGTCCTGTGAATTGATACAATCTTGATATATGTATTAATTGTCATGCTTTTAAGATTGTAAGAAACTAGAAATGTGGGACCATGTCTTCTATTTCTCATCATCCTTCGCTCGTACTATCTAGTGACTAGTACACTCTCCAGTAGGTGCCCTGGTGGTACAATGGGTTAGGCGCTCGGCTGCCAAGTGAAAGGTCGGCAGTGCAAACCCAACACTGAGCGACTCCGCGGGAGAAAGACCTGGGGATCTACTCCCGTAAAAATTACAGCCTAGAAAACCCTATGGGGCAGCTCTGCTCTGTTTCACGGGGTTACCATGAGTCAGAGTCGACGTGACGGCCCACAACAACAACGACAACAGTATACTCTCCATTGTGTGATTGACTCAACGGGCATTTTTTCTTGATGTGGAGCCTTATGACATCTCAGAAGTGAAACTCCATTTCCCTGCAAGAGGAGCCTTGTTCTTCCACAAGGTTTAAGGGCTGTATTTAATTGTGGCTTAAAATCAGTGTTTTTCCATCCTCTGTAGAAGTTGCGTTAATCTCATCGTTTCATTGATCAGGTGCAATATTGCTGTCATTTTTATGACTGAGATGGTGGTGGATCACAGTGTGAGAGAAGATTGGGCTCTTCATCTACCATTATTACTTCATGCTGTCTTCTTAGGTAAGACTCGATCTGAAAGGAATTACAGCCAGCAGGGTCCCAAACGTACAGGGACAGTCCACAGAGATTTCCTTTTCCCTTGACATCCTGCTTGCCTCATTTCGGAGATATTTAGTCACTTCCGTTTTTCATTGCCTTTTTGTGACATCTGCTCTAAAATTTCAGTTGATTGGTCATTGTTCAAAGTTGTCCCGTTAATGTGACGTAAATAGCGTGGTGCTTCGCGAATACTCTATGAAAATAGCCAAAAGAAGATGGGCCTTTGGCAAGAGGTGATAAATTTAAGCGTTTGCAACACAGCGTGCAAAGAGAGAAACAATATAGAGTACAGAGGGCCAAGGATTGAGCTTTAAAAATACCCAAGTTGTAGAAAAAATATGGAAAGATGAAACAGCCAAGGAGGCTCAAAGTTCTGTTAGAGAGAGATGAATAAAATCAGAATCCTGCAGTAACGGGAGATCCAAGGCAGAGAACGTTCAGCGAAGGAGGAATGCTAACCATTTCAAAAGCTACAGAGAGGTCAAGAGAAGGCCATCCGTCCGCATGTTATGAGAACGTTTGATTTAAGGGAGACAGCGTTTTATGTTTCCGAAGCCCAACTTCTTTATGTTGGTAACACAAACAATCACGAAGAAAACTAAACATTCCTTTAATGTGTTCCTCTGGGGTATCTTGGAGTCTTTACTGTCTTTGGAATGTAAACTAGCTTAAAATTTGTTTACACTAAGAGATTCCACGCTTTGTTCCAGGTTTGGACCATTACCGGCCCGAAGTCTTTGAACACAGCAAAAAACTGCTTCTCCACCTCCTGATCGCCCTGTCTGGCAACAGCAGCTTCCACGCCATTGCGTCTGTGCTGCTGCAGACTCGAGAGATGAGTGAAGCCAAGACCCTGACCGTCCAGCCAGGTTACCAACCCGAATATCTCTACACAGGTAACAGGAGAAGGAGTGGCAGGGACTCAGAGAGGCTGAGTCAGGGTCACAAATTCAAAGATAACTGAAGGTGTCAATGGAGCACAAGTTAGCTCCCTAGTGCTGTTACCTCCAACTTTCCAAATGATAAAATCACAGCACAATGAATCCACACCATTTTCCTTGATATGAACGTGCCTCCCAGAATTCCACTTTGTTACTGAGTATTTTTAAATATATTTTTTTCTCATTATTATTATGGTTGTTGCTCTCATTGAATATGTTCCTATTGTTGGTGGTGGTGGTGCCATTGAGTTGATTCCAACTCATGGCAACCCCATGTGACAGAGTAGAGCTGCCTCATAGGGTTTCCTACCCTGTAATCTTCACGGGAGCAGATAGCCAGGTCTTTCTCCCCGGAAGCTGCTGGGTGGGTTTGAACTGTCAACCTTTCAGTTAGCAGCCAAGCGCTTAACTGTTGCACCACCAGGGTTTCTTATGTTTCTACTCATGCATCTTAAATTAAAACTCCCCTTGGCCAAGAGTATCAGACAACAGCGCTGAAGGATGAGAACGCAGAAAACAGCGATCACGTCCACTGCCTTGACAGTGGTCCTTGCCAAGGAGCCAGCCTTATCTCTTGGGTTCACTGTAGTTTTCCCAAAGGAATTTTCACTGCAAGGAATGACTGACTTTTTTTCTGGAAGGCACCATCAGTGGGGAGCTTATTAAAAACCCCTGCTGTTTTAAAACCAAAAATTTGTTCTTAGAAATGGGAACAGAAGCTATTAGCTGAGTCAGAAAAATTACTCTGCCATGTCAAAAGGTTGATCGCGGTTTTCATTTAGAACCAGAATGTTTAAAATATCTTAAAATGATGATAAAGATGACCAGTTAAGAGAGTTTAGGAACTGCTTTTTTTTTTACTCAATTATTGTATTTTATTTCATTGGCATTGGATATGGTGTGGCATTTTCTGTGTCACTTTGTACTTTCTTCATGACTTTGCAAAGGACACACCTCTTATTCATCAATTATACTCAGCATCTTTTTATTTGTCACTTAGCACTGTCTTGTCTTCTGACTGAGTAACAGATTTCCTTGGAAAGGAGATATGAATTCATTATTAACTCTGAGTCTTAAGGGCCACCGACCTCAGTTTAGGAGCCCTGGTGGTGCAGTGGTTAAGCGCTCGGCTGCTGACCGGAAGGTTGTCAGTTCAAACCCACCAGCCACTCCACGGGAGAAAGACCTGGCAATTTGCTTCCATAAAGATTTACAGCCTTGGAAACCCTAGGGGGCAGTTCTACTCTGTCCTATAGGGCCTCTATGAGTCGGAATCAACTCTGTGGCAATGGGTTTTAACGGGATCTCAGTTTAAGCCCTCTATTTTGAACCAATTTACACTTGAAAACAATCCATCAATAGCCTCTCAGAGACACAGAACCTTCTCTACTAGACGGATGCTGACTTAAAAGAATCTGAACAGTTATGACAGTGCTGTTCTCATTCCTGAGGATGAGCATGGATTCCCTTAAGTGTGGCCTTAGGCTGAGAAAACTGTAATGTCCATTAAGTTGTATATCTGAGTGCATCCGTTTGCCATACACTATACCGTTGATGTGGCATAAAATGGTTTAAAGTGGGGATTTAGAAAAACAACAACAACAAATAGTGAAAATGATTAATCTATAATACACGCTGAATAGGTCTATAAAGGGTATGGGAAATACCTCTTTTTATAAACATTCAATGAGCACCAAGTTTCAACTATACACCCATTGCTGTCAAGTCAATTCCAACTCACAGCGACCCTGTAGGACAGGGCAGAATTGCCACATCTTTCTCCTGCAGAGCAGCTGGTGGATTTGAACCATAGACCTTTTGGTTCGCAGCCAAGTGCTTAACCACTGCGCCACCAGAGCTCCACGCTAGAAACCTGGGTGATAGCCGTTACTGCCTTCAGGTTGTAAACAGGAAGCAGAGGTACAGAGAGGTTCTGTGAAGTCCCCAAGGTCTCACGGTGAGTGGCAGAGATGACACTCAAGCCCAGGCCCCTCACCCCTAGCTCAGCGTATCTGTCAGACGCACCAGGACTACGCACTTGTCCTGCTCATGAAGTGGAAGAGGTGGTTGAGTGTAGACGTGTTCAGACCCAGGACATACCCAGAGATACAGGATGTGAACCAAGCATCGTGGAAAAAACAGTGTTTGCTTATAACATGTTTCTTTCAATATCATGAGATGTGTTTATTAAAATATATTAATAAACACATAATAGTCAAGCTTCTGAGCTTAGTTTTTCAGAAACATTGCACATAATGTAATTCCTCACCCATTAAGTTACTGGTATCCTCAAAAAAGGAGCCCCGGTGGCACAACAGTTAAGTGCTCAGCTGCTTACCAAAAGGTTGGCACTTCGAACCCACCCAGCGGTTCCACAGGAGAAAGACCTGGCGATCTGCTCCTGTAAAGATTACAACCTAGAAGACCCTATGGGGCAGTTCTGTCACATGGGGTGGCTATGAGTCGGAATCAATTTGACTGCACCCAACAACAACAACCCTCCAAAGGGTTATCATTTCACTTGTCTCAATAGTCTAACGAGAGCCCTGGTGGCACAGTGGTTAACAGCTCAGCTGCTAACCGAAAGGTCAGCAGTTCGAATCCAGCAGCTGCTCCTTGGAAACCCTACCGGGCAGTTCTACTCTGTTCTATAGGGTCCCTCGACTCGGCGGCAACAGGCTTTTTGTTGATGTTGTTGTCTGTTTTCTAAGTAGTCTAATACCCAGGAAGAATTTACTAACAGCGCAGTCAGATCCATGTATAGCTGATCTATTCCTCATCCTGCGCACCCATATACCCACACACACACACACATACACACACACACACACCCCAATTCTTTTGCAAGAAAGCATCCACTAAAAAAACAGCAGAGTAAGAAACAGCAAACCACATTCATGTTACCAAACATACACTGGTTCACCGAGCGGTGCCGCTGACTCCGTCAGCAAGGGGAGGACGTGGGCCCTGTTTGGTTATGGCTGTAGCCTAAGTCAGAGTCCCTGGGTGGTGCAAATGGTTAACACGTTCAGCTGCTGGCTGAAAGGCTGGCAGTTCGAACCCACCCAGAGGCACACTGGAAGAGAGGCCTGGTGATCTCTTTCCCAAAGGCCACAGCCTTAAAAACCCTATGGAGCAGTTCTACTCTGCACACATGGGGTCACCATGAGTCGGAATCCACTTGACGGTAATGGGTTTGTTTATATCTAATGTGTGTGCGTGTGTGGTCCTGGGTGACATAAACAATTAACGCACTAGGCTGCTAGCCAAAAGATTAGCTGTTTGAGTCCACCCAGATGTGCCTCAGAAGAAAGGCCTGGCGATCTACTTCCAAAATATCAGCCATGGAAAACACTATGAAACACACTTCTACTCTGACACGTATGAGGTCGCCATGAGTCAAGGCTGACTCGACGGCAACTGGTTTCTTAGAGCCTCAATCGAGTATTTTCTCCAGAACAATGTAATTGGCTGCACCCGTCTGTGCACCCTGACCTCCTTCTCCCACCAGGTGGCTTTGACTTCCTGCGAGAGGACCAGTCCTCGCCACTGCCCGACTCGGGGCTGAGCTCCAGCTCCACCTCGTCCAGCATCAGCCTGGGAGGCAGCAGCGGGAACCTCCCGCAGATGACGCAGGAGGCGGAAGATGTGGACGCGGCCGCCGAGACGGATGAGAAGGCAAACAAGCTCATTGAGTTTCTGACGACCAGGTAATGGGGGGCCGCACTCACCATGCCGAGAGCCACACTGTCAACCACACGAAGGAACAGTGAGCCAGAGTTCCAACAAAGCCCTGGTTTCTCTCCCACATGGCATCTGCTGGAGTCTGTGTAAAGGAGCCCTGGGGGCGCAGTGGTTAAACGCTTGGCTGCTAACTGAAAGGTTGGCAGTTGAACCTACCAGCTGCTCTGCAGGAGAAAGATGTGGCAGTCTGCTTCCGTGAAGATTTACAGCCTTGGAAACCCTATGGGGAAGTTGTACTCTGTCCCACAGGGTCGTTATGAGTTGAAATTGACCTGATGGCAGTGGATTTCGGGGGTCTGTGTTAAAGGCAGACACTGGTAGACATTGTCGAAAACCCCACTGCTGTCACGGTCGACGGCAGGGACGTTCTGCGAGTAACCACCAGGCAGCAGATGGGGGGGGACGGTGGTGCCTGTGGACGGCAGGACTTTAATTACCTGGTACAGCTACCAGGAGCCGGGCCTTCTGAGGCTCGGCAGAGAGCAGCACTCTGGACACCAAAGCTGGTGGCCGCGGCTGAGCCCGGAGCAGGTAGGTGCCCAGAGTCGCTGATATGTGGAAGTCAGAAACCAGAAATGGTGCTGAGCATGACGAGCAATGAACCAAATGACAGTAAATCACAATAAAAAAGCTGCGAACCACACTATTTTATTTTCAGGTCTTCTGGTTCTTCTAATTAATGGTTCAGCTTAATGATTAATGAGGATTCCTAGCAGCCCAGGCCTAGTGTTTGTACAAAGGCATGCTTACCGGTCACCTGGGGCTTGGTCTCCTTTCTCAGGGAGTTAAGTCCTCAAAATGTAGTCTGTGTACATGTCATCTGATATCGCATGTGATTTTTGTTGTTTTTTTTACTGGAAAAACACACTATCTTTCTTCAATTAGTAATGCGGGGTATTCTGCTCTCGGCTCAACATGGAATTTAATGGGAAGGATCTTAGGAGGGGGCTGCGGGATACTGTTGTTAGGTGCCGTCAAGTCGATCCCAACTCATAGCGACCCCATGTGACACAGTACAACTACCCCATAGGGTTTCCTAGGCTGTGATCTTTATAGGAGCAGACTGCCACATCTTTCCCCCACAGAGCAGTTTGTGGGTTCAAACCGCCAACCTTTCAGTTAGCAGCCAAGTGCTTAACTGCACCACCAGGGCCTAGAAAACCCAATGGGCCAGGTGTACTCTGTCACATGGGGTCGCTATGAGTCGAAAATCGACTCAACAGCACCCAACAACAATATGTAATATATTTATTATAGTTTAATATATTCTAAATATACATTATTTAGCATTGTATATCATCTTATTGAACAAACACTTACATAGCACCTACTCTGCGCCAAACACTGTTCTGGTGAATTGAGAAGCTTTTAATTTTGCCCAGAAATTTAATACGTCTCCATAAAATTAGCTACACGTTTTGAGTATGCTGGTAAGCTTTATAAGGGTGAAGTTTACCCCCGAATTAATTAGTAAACTTTTTAGAGAACTATGTTGCACCTCTGCAGTTGAACTGCTTATTACCGTTTCAGAAATACCAAATGATAGATATGCGTCTGACACTTTATGTGTTTCGTTTCAGGGCATTTGGGCCTCTTTGGTGCCATGAAGACATCACACCCAAAAATCAAAATTCAAAGAGTGCTGAACAGCTCACCAATTTCCTACGCCACGTCGTGTCTGTGTTTAAAGATTCCAAGTCAGGTACTTCATCCTCTTTCTCCAAACCCCATTGTCAGCATTTTTCCATATGGAGTTCTCTCTCCGTGCATGACAGTTGTTGGGTACCATCGAGTCGATTCCGACTCACAGCGACCCCGTATGGCAGAGTGGAACTGCCCCACAGGGTTTCCTAGGCAGTAATCTTTACGGGAGCAGATCGCCAGGTCTTTCTTGGACGGAGCTGCCGGGGGTATTCAAACTACCAACCATATGGTTAGCAGCTGAGCGCTTGTAACTGTTGCACCACCAGTGTTCCTTCTCTACGTGACTGCAAATACCAAGCCTGTTGCCGTCGAGTCGATTCTGACTCAGCGACCCTATGGGACAGAGTAGAGCTGCCCCACAGGGTTTCCAAGGCTGTAATCTTTACAGAAGCTGACTGCCATGTCTTTGTCCCACGGAGTGGCTGGTGGGTTTGAACCGCTGACCTTTTGGGTTGGCAGCCGAGCAATTTAACCACTGTGCCACCAGGGCTCCTTTCCACCCACATGACTAAACATCTTACATGTACGGTCCTGATACTCTGTGTCTGTCGCATAAGCGTATTTCAGCGTTTCATTTTTGACGCTTACTTCAGACGCTTCCTAACTGAGTACTAGTTAATGCTGCGTATGTGCGCTCTGTACCGTCAGGTGGTTTCCCCAGGGTTACTTGTACTCTTCGCTTCGTTTGCCTTAGTAGAATTAAACTGTGCTCACAATAGTAATTCTATGGAAAAAAGGCCCTGAGAAATAAAGTTTATGTACTGACTGTCATCAGACTCAAGCATGAGAAATTGTCAGCCTTACAAACTGACTTTTTAAAAAAACAATTTGTGATCAAATATTTTTGGCTTTAAAAGTGTTTGCTAATAATTACTTTTCAGAACATGTACCTCTGCAAATGCTCGCTCAATGTTCTGAACACATCATGATTCCTATTTAGGCTGCAGTAAGCGTTCAGCTGCTAACCGAAAGGTCAGAGGTTCGAACCCACCAGCTGCTCTGAAGGAAAACAATGTGGCAGTCTTGAAAACCCTTTGGGGCAGTTCTGCTCTGTCCTGCATGGTTGCTATGGGTCGGAATTGACTCAAAAACAACGTTTTTGTTTTTGTTTTTAGCACCATAATAGGTGCCCTGGTGGCACAATCATTAACCGAAAGATCATCGGTACAAACCTACCAGCCACTCCACAGGAGAAAAGACCTGGTGATCTGCTCCTGTAAGGGTTACAGCCTAGAAAACCTTATGGGGCAGTTCTGCTTTGTCACATAGGGTCGCTATGAGTCAGAAGCGACTCAAGGACACACAACAACGGCATTATAATGAGAGCAGTGGTGGCTCCGTGGTAGAATTCTCGCCTTCCATGCGGGAGACCCAGGTTCCGTTCCCGGCCAAGGCACCTCATGCACAGTTACCACCCATCTGTCAGTGGAGACTTGTGTGTTGCTATGATGCTGAGCAGTTTTCAGCAGAGCTTCCAGACTAAGACAGACTAGGAAGAAAGGCCTGGCGATCTACTTCTGAAAACCAGCCAATGAAATCCCTGTGGATCACATGGTCCAGTCCACAACTGATCTTGGGGACGGCGCAGGACCGGACAGCGTTTTGTTCCCTTGTGCATGGGGTCGCCCTGAGTCGGAGGTCGCCCTGAGTCGGGGGCTGACTCACCAGCAGCTGACAGCACAATGACAAGCACAATAATATTTAAGTGTTTCTCTTCGGCTGAATTCCTTTTAGATCCCACTCATCCTGGGCTGGTTGGAGTGTGAAGTTTAAATTTGGTTCCTCACACGGTGCAAAATCTCTCTCTGCCTTTTTCCGTGCACCAGGCTGCAGTCGTAGGTCTGGCTCATGGGTCTTCCCAGCTGCTCTGATAATGAGCACATCCCACCATGTGACACAGCTCAGATTAGCTGCATGTCTTTTCATTATCACAGAATACTCACTACAAAGCAGAAAAGACTGATAAACTGAAATGGGAAAATCTTTCCAGGAATGTTCCTGTTGTGTGCCATTGATCCCGACTCATAGCGACCCCATGTGACAGAGTCGAACTGCCCCGTAAGATTTCCTACACTGTAGTCTTTACAGGAGCAGATCGCCAGGTCTTTCTCCCACGGAGCCACTGGTGGGTTTGAAATGCCGACCTTTTAGTTAGCAGCCGAGCACTTAACCATTGCGACAAGAAGGCTCCTTTTCTAGGAATAGAATTGCCATTTCTTATTTTGAGTTTCCCCTTTGGAATTTCTTTAAAATGTGAAAACAAAAAACCAAACCCATTGCCGTTGAGTTGATTCCAACTTATGGCGCCCTATAGGACAGAGTGGAACTGCCCCGTAGGGTTTCCAAGGGGCGGCTGGTGGACTCGAGCTCTTAACCACTGTCCTCCACTTAAAAATCACTTAACAATTAGACACAACCCAAAGGGAGAAATTTACTGTTTGTATGTGGACCATTAATTTGTTGAAAACTCTTGGTTATACGAAAATAATAAAAATTGAGCGAACACATGAGTGCCTTAGACCATGTTCTCAGAAGGTGCTGCAGACCACTCACAGTCCAAGTCTTTCCACACCGCGACCTGCTTTCACCCCTGTGCAGTCCCTGGGTGGTGCAAACAGTTTGCACTCAACTACTTCCCTAAAGGTTGGCAGTTTGAACTCACCTAGTGGTGCCACGGAAGAAACGCCTGGCATTCTGCTTCCATAAAGATTGCAGCCAAAAAAATTCTATGGAGGGATTCCACTCTGTAACACAGAGTCACCATGAGTTGGAATTGACTTGACAGCAATGAGTTTGGGTTTGATTTTTCTATTATTATTTCCCTCCTTGTACATCACTGCTTTAGGTCTGTTTCCAGTACAGCACACACACACACACCAAAAAAAAAAAAAAAAAACGTGTTCCTAGAAACACTTGTATCAGTCAGGGTGGCTTCCTGCTGTAACTAACAAGCCCAAAAGCTCAGAGGGAGGTTTACCACACTGGAAGGTGACTTGGGGCTCACATAGCATTTCCAGGTGGTTATATGGCAAGTAGCCTTCCACGTGGGAGGGAGCCCTGGTGGCACGATTGTTAAGTGATTGGCTGCTAACAGCTCAAACCCACCCAGCGGCTCTGTGGGAGAAAGACCTGGCAATCTGCTCACGTAAAGACGACATCCAAGAAAACCCTATTGGGCAGTTCTACTCTGTCCTGTAAGGTTGCTGTGAGTTGAAATCGACTCGATGGCACATGACAGCAGCTTCCACGTGGTGCTTCAAAGACCCTCAGTCCTGGGGCTCTGCCTTCCCCTAGGTCACAGGCCTCTATTGGGTCCTCTGCATTGAGCCAGTGGGTGGAGGACGAGAGAGAGCACAGAGGAGTACGCAGCAAGAGTCCGCAAGCCAGGCTGGAACGTGGCGTCCCACACTTCCTGAACTCAGACTCCTGGTTACACCCACCTGCACAGCAGGCTGGGAGATGTAGGGCTTACACTGCATCCAGGGGACACTTTCCTCTCCTCTGCCAAGGGACATTGCCGTCGCGGTGGCAGGGTGTGTAGTTCTAGCAGTACAAATCCATCCTTCAGGGTCGTTGTGGTTTAAATAAGCTGGTTTTCATTGCCAGGGGCTTAACCTCCATGTCTAAAATGGTTGAAGTAGGAAAATGTGTTTCGAAGAAGCAAAGACATAAAAAAAAGAAACTTTTTGAAACATGATCCATTCATTAGTTTGTAGCTGCTTATATGGGATTAAGAAGGAGCTCTGGTGGTGCAGCGTTCAGCCCTGGGCTGCTAACTGCAACGTCAGCAGTTTGAACCCACTGCATGGGAGAAAGATGTAGCAGTCTGCTTCCGTAAAGATTTACAGCCTCAGAAACCCTATGGGGTAGTTCTGTGCTGTCCTGTAGAGTTGCTATGAGTTGGAATTGATTCGACAGCAATACATTTGGTTTTGGTTTGGATATGGGCTTAACACTATATCTACCTCCGCGAGTATGTCTAAGGCCATTTTCCAGGAGCCTCGGTTTTCTCTGCAGGGACATTGTCTTACGTTGTCTACTTGTCCCGAGGAACAAACAGCCAAGCTGCAACTTAGAGCTTGTTGGGTGCTGTCGAATCTATTCCAACTCATATTAGCCCTTGTGACGGAGTGGAACTGCCCCATAGGGTTTCTTAGGCTGTAATCTTTACAAGAGCAGATCTCCAGGTCTTTTCTCCAACAGAGCCGACGGGTGGATTCGAACCACCAACCTTTCGGTTAGCAGTCAAGCGCTTTACCAGTTGTTCCACCAGGGCTCCTCATACAACTCAGAGCAATGACATTCAGTTATCCCTCCTGGTCCACATTAACGTGATGACCAAGA
>NW_004444089.1:3409043-3410004 GCF_000243295.1 Trichechus manatus latirostris
ACTTGATGACCGAGGGGTCCAGAACCTCCGGATCACAGGGGCAGCCAGAGTCGCTGTGCTCAGTAAAGGCGCTGACTTTTGTAGCCTCATTTTTTCCTGCAGAGAGAGGCAGCAAGTGCACAACTTAACAGCCCAGAATTGCAGCCGTGGGCTTCATCTTGCCCTTCATTGGACCAAATGGTTTTCTGATGACAGAGATTACCTTCACGCCGTTGGAAGAACAAATATTCCGACCCAAGTTTCAACCATGGCTGCCTACTTTGCAGCCATGTATCTATATTTCGATATTTGCATATTCATAGACTTTCCTAACAGGCAAATAAGGAGCCCTGGTGGTGCCGCGCGGTGGTCAGGAGCTCCGCTGCTAACCAAAAGGTCAGCAATTCAAATCCACCAGCCTCTCCTTGGAAACCCTATGGGGCAGTTGTGTTCTGTCCTATAGGGTTGCTATGAATCGGAATCGACTCAACGGCAATCAGTTTGGTTTGTTTTCTTGTGCCTCAACACTTAAGTGCTCAGCTGCTAAATGAAAGGTTGGTGGTTCAAACCCACCCAGTGGTCCATGGGAGAAAGACCTGATGATCTGCTTCAGTAAAAAATGCAGCCTAGAAAACCTTGTGGGGCAGTTCTACTCTGTCACATGGGGTCGCTATGAGTCAAAAATCAAATCAGTAGCACCCAACAGCAGTAACAAGGGGCAAAGACTTTGTCAGAGATCTTGGTTTGTAGAGTTGACTAGATCCACTAACATCTTTTCTCTACATGCACAAGTTCTCTGAAATTTTGTTTCTACCAAGCTACCTTATGAAAATAGGAGTCAAAGTATTCTATGTAAAAAGTGGTGGAGAAGAATAATGTAGAAAAATGGCAGGGTAATAAATAATGATACACATGTGAGCACATGGTATGTGTTAGACACTCCACTGAGCAAACACGGCATTTCATTTTCTTTCTTTTTTTT
>NW_004444089.1:3410462-3467646 GCF_000243295.1 Trichechus manatus latirostris
CTTTGTTATGCCAATTGACCTAGATGTTCCCTGAAACCATGGTCCCCAGATCCTAACCCTGCTGCTCTGTCCCTCAAAGTGTTTGGTTGTGTTCAGGAAACTTCTTAGTTTTTGTTTAGTCCAGTCATGCTGACTTCCCCTATAGCGTGTGCTGTCCTTCCCTTCACCTAAGATAATTCTTGTCTACTGTCTAGCTAGTGAATACTCCTCTCCCTCCCTCCCTACCCTCGTAACCATCAAGGAATGTTTTCTTCTGTGTTTAAACCTTTTCTTGAGTTCTTATAATAGTGGTGTTATACAATATTTGTCCTTCTGTGACTGACCAAATTCGCTCAGCATAGTGACTGACCAAATTCACTCAGCATAATGCCTTCCAGATTCCTCCATGTTATGAGATGTTTCACTGATTCATCATTGTTCTTTATCACTGTGTAGTATTCCATTGTGTGAATATACCACAATTTGCGTATCCATTCGTCCACTGATGGGAACCTAGGTTGTTTCCATCTTTTTGCTATGGTGAACAGTGCTGCAGTGAACATGGGTATGTATATATCTATTCGTGTGATGGCTCTTATTTCTCTAGGATATAGTCCAAGGAGTGGGACTTCTGGATCGTATGGTACTTCTACTTCTAGCTTTTTAAGAAAGTGCCAGATCAGTTTAAGTCATTTCATTTTCACAAGAACTCTGTGAGATAGAAGTTGTTATTGTTAGGTGCCCTCGAGCTGATTTCGACTCATAGCAGCTCCGTGTGACAGAGTAGAACTACTCCATAGGGTTTTCTAGGCTGTAATCTTTATAGGAGCAGATCTCCAGGTCTTTCTCCCAAGAAGTCCCTGGGCGGGTTCAAACCATCAACCTTTATGGTTTAGCAGCTGAGTACTTAACCATCGCACCACCGGGGCTCCTTAATGTTGCCTCGTGCTCCCGTGGAATTCATACGTAAGAGCATGAACTCATAGGGCTAGCAGAGTCATCAAGAAATGCAGTGTTTTCTGCAGGTAGAAGAACCACACAACCATCTCAGGTAGTAGAAAATTTGCCAGAGTCTCATTTAACAGCAAGGAACTAGTTAGTGCAATTGGCAAAGTCTTAAAATTGGGGGCCAGTCACTTGCATTATATTCATTGCTTCTTTGGCCATGATTCTTCCTGTTTTCTAAAGGCTGACACCAACTGTGCCAATTTTAAACCTAACTTATACTTCATAGAACTGCAGGTATTACAGATACACGGAAGGGAGCTGGGATGTCCCGGCTGTCTGCCAAACTTAGGTTTTTGGTGATTTACCTTATCTGCTCATTTTCTAAGGGACCTTGTTGTTGTTGGGTGCCGTGGAGTTGATTCCGACTCATAGCGACCCCATGTGACAGAGTATAACTTCCCCATAGGGTTTTCTAGGCTGTAATCTTTATGGGAGCAGATCACCAGGTCTTTCTCCCGCAGAGCCACTGGTAGGTTTGAACTGCCAACCTTTATTTAGGTTAGAAGCTGAGCGCTTAACCGTTGCACTACCAGGGCTCCTTTATGAGATAGATACTATTTCATATTCACAAGTTGAAGAAGAGGAAACAGGCTCGTGGGAATAAGTTTCTTTGACAGAGTCACAAAACCCCTAATTCTGAACCAGAACCGTCTTACTCCAAAGCTAATGTTCTTTCTCCTACACTATACCTCCTTAGAAGAATCCCTGGTGGCACAGTGGTTAAGCACTTGGCTGCTGACTGAAAGGTCGGTTTGAATCCACCAGCCATTCCAAGGGAGAAAACTGTGGCAGTCTGCTTCCGTAAAGATTTACAGCCTTGGAAACCACACAGGGCAGTTCTACTGTGTCCTGTAGGGTCGCTATGAGTCTGAATCAACTGAGTGGCAGTGGGTTTAGTTTGGTGTTTTATGCCTTCTTAAAATACATTGAAAATTTGTTTATTTTAAAATGATGAACGTTTAGGTGAGTACCTCCAGCACGTAGCCCTGTCCACATAACCTGTTTTAAACTTACAGGTATCTTGGATGCCCCAGAGTTTGCAGTTGGGGGATTGACCTGTTGTCTGTGGGCTCCTCTTGACCTAGGTTTCCATCTGGAGCAGCACCTGAGTGAAGTTGCATTACAGACGGCCCTTGCCAGCTCTTCCAGGCACTATGCCGGGCGGGCCTTCCAGATCTTCAGGGCTCTCAAACAGCCTCTGTCAGCCCACGCCTTGTCCGACCTTCTCTCAAGGTTGGTGGAGGTGATTGGAGAACATGGAGACGAGATCCAGGTATGTAAGGCAAGACCCCTGAGCTCACCCTTCTTCTCTCCATTTCAAAGAGGAGGAGTTAACGGCTTCCTTTAAGCCTTCTTTCTCTCGTCAGTTACTCCAGCCATTTGGGCATGCACAATTTATCTTCTTTTTTTTTTCTTAGAGGTTGACTTTTTTTTAAATAATATTTTGTTGTGTTTTCAGTGAAGATTTACACAGCAGTTTGGGTTCCTGTCCAACAATTTCTGCACCAGTTGTTCAGTGACATTGGTTACATTCTTCACAATGTGTGAACATGGTCATTACTTCCGTTCTGGTGGTTCCTTTCCGTTCATCTCGTTTCCCTGCCCCGTTACATTCTCACCTTTGTTTTAAAGTCATCGTTGACCGTTTGGTCTCATATAGATGATTTTTTAGAGGTTGACTTTTATATTTTCAAAAGTCACTCCAAGGGGAGTTGTTCTAGAAATTCAACAGATGCTGTCTGTTTTACTCCAGCTAACAATGGAAAAGCCTCTCGTGGCTCCTTTGTTGTTGGGTTGTTTTTGTTTTTGTTTTGTTTTTGAGGGGCTGGGAGAGGAAGGAGCTTGCTCTGCACTGTTTTGGCTTTTGGCCACCATCCTAGACTGCTGCTATATGCTCTCCCTGCCCAGAACAGGAGTCTCCATCGTATCCATGCAAAACACCACCACTGCCTGTATGGCTAGCCTTCAGGAGACCAGGAAGAGCTGAAGAAGTAACGAAGATGTAGCTGCCACAAGAATGACCCTATGGATAGAGCCCAGAGATTGGGGAGCTGGGCTGGTTGAAAGCCAAGGGCATTACAAGCTCTGGGAGTCAGACCAAGCCCTTCTTTGCTATCAGAAATGTTCCTGCATTGACTGAGTTCATCACAACTAGATGGTGCCCAGGTACCACCACTGGCTGCTCTGACAGGGAAGAAAATAGAGGGTCCCGGACAGAGCTGGAGAAAAATACAGAACAAAATTCAAATTCACAAAAAAAACTCCAGACTTACTGGCCTGACAGAGACTGAGAAACCCTGAGAGTATGGCCCCCAGGCACCCTTTTAGCTCAGTAGTGAAGTCACTCTTGAGGTTCACTCTTCAGCCAAAGATTAGACAGGCCCATAAAACAAAACGAGACTAAATGGACATACCAGCCCAGGGCAAGGACTAGAAGACAGGAGAGAACAGGAAAACCGGTAATGGGAAACCCAAGGTCAACAAGGGGAGAGTGTTGACATGTTGTGGGGTTGGCAACCAATGTCACAAAATAATGCGTGTGTTAATTATTTAATAAGAAACTAGTTTGCTCTGTAAACCTTCATCTAAAGCACAATTTAAAAAAAAGAAATTCTAGAGAACTAAAAAAAAGTGCTGTTTCTGCACCTCAGGAAGCCTACACACCTGTAGCCCCTAGCTTCTTGTCCTCCTTCGGGCCATGAGCCTGCTGCTGTAAATGCCTTTCCCATTCTCCATCTCTTCATCTCTGCTTTTCAGACGTTCAGCGCCATATTTCAAATGCCCACCATTCCCCTCAGCCAGGGGCCATGCTGGCCACCTTCAACCTCGTCCCCTCCCTGTTGAAGATGATCTGTTAAGGACTTCAGACTTAGGGAAATAAATCTTCTGTGTTTTTCTGCCAGCTCCTAAGCCGTCTGAATTTCCTAAGTGTGGAACCCTTACGGATTTCTTTCGGACTTAGTCAATTAAAGCAGCAGTGGATGCCTAGCTTTCCAACACGTTAACATTATCTGAGTAAATTTTGCATTTATTAACTTGATCTTCAGGAAGCTCACAATCAGCAGGCATACGCACTAAAACATGTTGGCTTTGTGTGTTTGGCAGGGTTATGTCATGGAAGCACTCCTGACCTTGGAATCGGCTGTGGATAACTTGTCTGATTGCTTGAAGAACAGTGATCTCTTGGCTGTATTGTCTCGGTGAGAATCCACCTAATGGCATTTTGAAATCAAGTATACTGTACTTAATATTTGGGAGAAGCTGGGACTTTGGGCAAAATCCAAAGAACAAATCTAGATTTGAAGGCTGTTCATGACATGAAAAATATTTATGATATTTTCTTAAGTTAAAACAAAAGCTACAGCTCATACACACACACAATATATATATATTTATACATATACCCACTCTTCACTTATCAACATGCTTAGGTTCTAAAGACCAGGTCGTTATGTGAAAATTGGTGATATGCGAAAATGGAGGATCGCCACATCAGATCACAAAATGGAGGATGACTATGTCATTACATAACTGCCAAACCACTGAGAATCATGGCCCAGCCAAGTTTACACAGAACCTTAATCATCTCAGCCAGCATTACTCTTGCCTCACACTTTGGCATTCGTTCCTGCCAGACATACGTCGTTAGTGGGCGAAATAGTAAGATAGTAGATTTTTCACTATTGTTGTAAAAGTGAAATGTCAGACAAAGAGATCGTCAATAAGTGAGGAGTAGGCGTATATATATATTTTTTAAACACCAGATGGATAGCAAAATGTTATCCCTAAATAATATGAGTATTAGTAATTTTTAATTTCCTTCTTTGTGTCTTTGAACATTTTTTTCAGATATTATGTAATCGTTATCCAGTTTATCATATTGGTAAACACAAACTAAAACTAAATCTTCATTTTAAATGAGTATGTACAAAACTCATCTGAACCATCACCATCAAAACAGTTGAAATAAATGTTGACTTTGAAGAACTTCTTACCTTAAGATCTTTTTGTTTTGTTTTGTTTTGTTTTTGCTCCTGCCAATGTTTAATAACCCATTTCAGGTCATTCACAATCCTGTATTTCATTTGTGTAATTCAGTCCATCATGCTCGAAATTGAGTCATTTTCTTATATTTCACTGGATCTGGTTCCATTTTTAAGTTGAACATTTTTTTTTATGGGTGGATAATTTTGGCATGATTGCTAACATCATACATATTTACCTACATAAATCTACAGTTTTATCTAAACAGTAAGCATTTAGCAAGAATGTTGATAAACAGCTTTATCTTTTCTGCATGAAACAAGCTTAGAAATCGTTTTCATAAACTTTTATAGATTCAAAAATTTTTTTTCTTTGACACAAACATTTACCTTCTTCTTCCTAGATAACATCATTTCAATATCTGTTCTCTATATCAGTCAATTAATAGAATATAAGTTTGTACGTATTCTATCAAGGACGAATGCATTTTATACTTACCCCTACCCAAATTCAAACAAAAGGTAAATGAAAGATCAGTCAACATTAAGGCCAACTGATGATTTCTATAGACTTTAAATAAGGTCAAGTCAGTGTTACGTTTTGTTTTGTTTAGTTTGTGAGAGTTGTTCTTGTTAAGTTTTGTTTTCCATAGCTTTCAGTTTAAGAATAAAGAGAAAGAAATTAACTTAAAAGTAGCATTTCCAAGGAATGGTGTCCTGCCCTTGTTGTTCCTCAGCTCACTGGAAAAGGTTCACTTTTCACTGATGCATGTTGACAGTCTAATGAATGTATTTATTTTTATACCCAGCTCATCATCACCGGATTTAAGCTCTAGCACAAAACTAACAGCAAGCAGAAAGAGCACAGGACAACTCAATGTGAACCCAGGAACTGCTGGTGGCAGCACAGCTACTGCAGAACGCAGCCGGCATCAGAGAAGCTTCTCTGTCCCCAAGAAGTTTGGTGTCATAGACCGATCTTCAGACCCACCTCGAAGTGCTACACTGGACAGAATCCAGGCTTGTACCCAGCAAGGCCTCTCCTCAAAAACCAGGAGCTCATCCTCTTTGAAAGACAGCCTGACTGACCCATCCCACATCAACCATCCAACCAACCTGTTGGCCACCATCTTCTGGGTCACGGTGGCCTTGATGGAGTCTGACTTTGAGTTTGAATACGTAATGGCCTTAAGGCTCCTGAGTAGACTCCTGGCTCATATGCCGCTGGATAAAGCTGAGACCCGAGAAAAACTTGAGAAACTCCAGGCGCAGCTCAAGTGGGCTGACTTCTCGGGATTGCAGCAGCTACTGCTGAAAGGATTCACGTCCCTCACCACCACAGACCTGACCCTGCAACTCTTCAGTTTGCTGACACCAGTGTCCAGAGTACCCATGGTAGACTCATCCCAGGCTATTGGTAAAGCCAACAGCACTTGCTCTCTTACACGTTCTGGTAGTGGTTGTGTTGATGTTTACTGTAACGAGATAATGTGGACTTGCCGCTTTTAACGAGGAGCCCTGGTGACACAGTGGTTAAGTGCTCAGCTGCTAACTAAACGGTTGGTGGTTCGAACTCACCCTGCGGCTCTGCAGGAGAAAGACCTGGCCATCTGCTTCCATTAAGATTACAGCCTGGGAAAGCCTATGGGGCAGTTTTACTCTGTCGTATAAGGTCGCTATGAGTCAAAACCAGCTCGACGGCACCCAACAATGACACTGCTTTTAATAATTCTGCTTAGACGGTCTTCCTCGGGAGAAGTTTTTGTTTGTTTGTTTGTTTTTTTAAATTCTATATAATGTAAATCCTAAGTATTTAGATCATAGGAGATATTTTTAAGGCAATAGCATAAAGGGAACAGAAGTAATATATATTAGTTATTTCTTTTTGCTTTCCAGACCAAAATGCAGATAATGATATTTCATTCTGTTGATCTTGTATAGACATTTTTTCTCTTACTTCTTAACTCCCAAATCTTTTTCTTTGACTGTCTTTTCCTCTTGAAAGTTCTGTTTGTTCCCTATTGTTTTAAATTAAGCCAAATCAACAAACCAGGTTTTCAATACTAGGGCATGTGGCCCAGAATTCTTTTCATGAAGCTAGAGCTTAACACAGTGTTGCTAAACCATCAGTTGTCATTGAAAGAGTCTTTCCCATTACATGTGTGAGACCTAAAATGGGTGAGTCGATGTCTTCTTAGTAGCTTTTCTTAAAATATGTTTTTGATAAAAATTTCCAGCTATTGCTTCAGTTCATTCAATCTGAGTTTTAACATCTGGACAAGTTATCCTTAAACACAAACAACTCTTAACAAGAGGGCTGTTGTCGTTGTTGTTGGGTCTATTTTCAACTCAGAGCGAACTCGTGTGACAGAATAGGATTGCCCCGTAGGGTGTTCTAGGCTGTAGCCTTTATGAACAGGAGCCCTGGTGGCCCAGGGGTTAAGCTCTCGGCTGGTAACCAAAAAGTCAGGGGTTCAAACCTACCAGCCCGTCCACAGGAGAAAGATGTGGTGGTCTGCTTCTGTAGATTACAACCTTGGAAACCCTACGGGGCAGTTCTGCTCTGCCCTGTGGTGTTGCCGTGAGTCAGAATTGATTCAACGCCAACGGTTTTAATATTTATGGAAGCAGATCACCAGATCTTTCTCCTGAGGAGCCACTGGGTGGGTTCCCACCACTAACCTTTCAGCCAGCAGCCAAGTGCCTAACCGTTGCACTCCCAGGGCTCCTTGGAAAGAGGACTCCTGTAGCGTAAAATGACAGCAGTTCAGTGCCTCCTTTGTAACTGTGCCATTATCATTGCGAATTTTTCCTGGATTTTGTGTTGGACCATATTAAACTGCTTCTACAAGTCTGTTCCGCGTAACCTCAGAATAAAATCTGTTCTCTACCTTCCCACTGTCAACAGTTAAAATGTGCTTATCTCCAGCTGTCTCTGTTCTCTCTTCTCTAATCCAGGGTTTCCACTGAATGTCTTGTGTCTCCTGCCCCAGCTGATCCAGCATTTTGAAAACCCCAATCAGTTCTGTAAGGATGTGGCCGAAAGGATTGCCCAGGTGTGTTACAGTTCTGCACTCAGGCAGAAGGATACTGGCCTTCAGGAAGGCCCAGTGTCAGGCAGAAATTACCAGGCCCAGACAGGGCAGCGATTTCCACAAAACCTGAAAATAATAACTGATATCAGCAGTGGCTCCATGATGAAACACTCAGCTACCAACCTGAAAGGTCAGCGGTTGGAACCCACTAGCCGCTCCAAGAGAAAATGACGGGCGGTCTGCTTCTGTAAACGCTGTGAGCAGTTCTGCTCTGTCCTGTGGGGTCATTAGGAGTCGGAACTGACTCAGCGCAGTGAGTTTAGGTTCATCAGTACAGTCAAGCATTTCATAATGTCCATTCGGGCAATGTCTGACCACATACACATCCGTGGTCCCATAAGGTTATAATAGAGTTCAGAAATCCCAGTTAAGGAACGGGATGTAGTGGATTTAGGCATGTCGCACTCACAATCTCAACGATCCTCAAAAACAAAGAAAAAATTCTCCAAGCTGTTAAAGGCTCGGCCCCACTGAAAGCTACGAAAATGCCTTGTATTTGGAGATACAAGATATAGAGAACTTGCTAAGGATGTGGGTTGAGGACCAAAGACAAAAGCAAATCCCTCAGCATGCTGACAGTCACTGCTAAGACATGAAGATACTTAAAGAGAAAGCAGGAGCAGACTGTGATATCAAGTTTAGTGCTAGCTCTGAGTGGTTCGAGTGCTTCAAACAGTGTTTGTTGCTGCATAATGTAAAAGTGAGTGGTGAGTCTGGGAGTGCTGATGCCAAGGCAGCAGAAGAATTTGTTGAAAGCTGAGATAAACTATTTGTAGAGGGAGGTTATTTGCCCCAGCAAATTTTTAGTACAGACGAAACCTCCTTATTCTAGAAGTAAATAACATGGTGTTCCCACAAGGTCCAAATCACGTCGTCCTATCTCACGGAACGTATCGTGGATGTTAAGCGAGGCATGACTGTAGTAACGCACATCTCTGGGTGGCCGATGCAAAGGGTCTTTTTCATTCCACTAATGAGAAAGCAGGTGGAAGTAATTGGTGAAAGTTATATGAGCTCATTAGGCAGCTTTTCCAAAAAATGGATAAATCAACTTTCCAGACCGCCAAGACTTATGTCTTCCTATTCATCAGGCTGTTTCATCCCTAATTGATTTTCTTATCTTACAAGGTTTGTTTGGAAGAGAAGAACCCCAAGCTTTCGAATCTTGCACACGTTATGACTCTGTATAAAACGCACAGCTACACGAGGGACTGTGCCACGTGGGTCAATGTGGTCTGTCGCTACCTTCATGAAGCATATGCTGACATTACCTTGAACATGGTGACCTACCTGGCAGAGGTAAGCTTTTAAATGAAGGATAAAATCTATTATAGCTTCCATGGGTAAAATAGTTACGTAGAACTGATAGTAACTCATAAATTTCCATTTACTGAAAGCCTACTATGTATAATGGGAACCCTGCTGGCACAGTGGTTAAGAGCTATAGCTGCTAACCAGAAGGCTGACAGTTCAAATCTACCAGCTGCTCCTTGGAAACCCTACTCTGTCCTGTAGGGTCACTATGAGTTAGAATCGATTTGACAGCAATGGGTTTTTTGGTTGGTATATGCTGTGGGGTCCCTGGATGGTGCAAAAAGGAGCCCTGGTGATGCAGTGGTTAAGCGCTCAGCTGCCAACCAAAAAGTCAGCGGTTCAAACCCACCAGCTGCTCCTCAAGAGAAAGATGTGGTAGTCTGCTTCGGTCATGATTTCAGCCTTGAAAACCCTATGGAGCATTTCTACTCTGTCCTGTAGGGTGGCTCTGAGTCAGAATCGGCTCAGCAGCAATGCGTTTGTGTTTGTTTGCTTGTTTGTTTGTGTGTGTGTGATGCAGATGGTTAGTAGGCTCAGCTGCTAACCAAGAGGCTGGTGGTTTGAATCCACCCAGAGGTGACTCGGAAGAAAGACCTAGTGATCTACTTCCACAAAATCAGCCATTGAAAACCCTGTGGAGCACAGTTCTACTCTGCTGTACATGATTCATCAGAAACCCTGGTGGTGCAGTGGTTAAGAGCTATGGCTGCTAACCAAAAGGTTGGCAGTTCAAATCCACCAGATGCTCCTTGGAAACGTTATGGGGCAGTTCTGCTCTGTCCTATAGGGTCATTATGACTCAATGGCAATGGGTTTGGTTTTTGGGTTTATACATGGTTCACCATGCACTGAAGTCAGCTTGACGGCAACTGGTGGTGGTGGATTATATGTTAGAAGAGATGCTGGGCAGAATCATTTTAAATCCTCACAGCAACCTGGTGATGGAGATACTATTACAATAAAGAGTCTGAGGTTCAGCAAGCTTAAAGAATTTGCCCTAAGTTTAGGAGGCACAGCCAGCTTTTGAAGCTAGGCGCACCTGACTCCAAAGTTGAAACGCCTTTCTGTTTACGGCACTAATGCCCGTCGGCACGTGATAGAGGAAAGAAAATTTTATCCTAACTACTCTAGGTGTTCAAATATTATTTGAGGAGTTACTATGTGGCTTGATATGTTTAATGGTTGTTTGCTCTGAACTAATTAAGAAAGCATACATTTTGAAATCAACTTTTATCTTTGCTTTTTATATTTTTTTTTAAACTGCAGTGGGATTTTACTTGCATACGAATGTGTTTCTAGCACATTTGTTACAGTTAATTGTTTATTTCCTCACGTGCAAACTGCCTGTTTGTTTTCTTAAACCACTTTTGGTGTGGAATTTTGAGCATTTACTGGGATCACTTTATCAATTCTTCGTACTGAACAGTAAACTTTTATCAGTGATGTCTGTCACATATATTTTCTTTTCACATATATATTATTTGCTTTCCTTTTTTAAAATGGAATTAATTTTTTTCTGATTATGAAAGCAGTATTTGTTCGTAACAGAAAATGTGTAAGGTACAGAAAAGTAAAGAAAATCATCCAAAATTATATTATGTAGAAAGAAACACTTAATATTTTGTTGACTTTCTTTTTCAATTTTATTGCTGTATAACACACACGTTCACATCAAGATTGGCATCATCTGTTATAGAGATGGTTGTGTATCCTTCCTCTTTCACCTGATGTTATCTGATATCCTTAACATCTTGTAAAATGTCGTTTCTCTATCAATTGCATATTTCATCATACAATTTACCGTACAATTTTATCATGGATCTGCTTCTCTAGAGTTCAAAATTTGTATTGTTTACAGGACTTTTTGATGTGTGTGTGTGTGTGTGTGTGTGTGTGTGTTTACCATCATAAATGACACCACGGAATATCTCCTACATAAATCTTAATGTTTGTTTCTGGCTTTGGAAAAGTCCCTAAAAAGTATACTTACTGTTTCAAAAGATATGAACTTTTTTAACCTGTTCAGTCTTTGCCAGGTAGATACCTAAAGGACTGTCTTTTGTTTTAATTTGTGTTCTCCTGGTGATTAACGGTGTTTGGTGCTTTCTTTTTCAGCTTATTTTGTTGTATTTCATTGCGTGGATTTTATATTTACACATTCAGCCCTGCCCACACTGCCTCTGACCAGACCTTCATTTCTTCAGTAGTTAGGATTTTATTTCCCCTCCTGATGAAATAAGGAGCCCTGGTGGCGCAGTGGTTAAATGCTCAGCTGCTAACTGAAAGCTTGGCAGTTGGAACCCATCTGCTGCTCCATGGGAGAAAGACCTGGCCATCTCCTCCCATAAAGATGACAGCCTAGAAAACCCTTTGGGGCAGTTCTACCCTGTCCCATGGGGGCCTGTAAGTCGAAAATTGACTCAATGGCACCCAACAACAATCACAGCTTAAGGAAAATTGCACCCATAAAGGCGTTGAAAACCATCGGTCCTTCCGTGTTGGAATCCAGCGTCAAGTGAACTCTCCCTGTGTTCTGCCCTCCCGCCCGTCCCACAGCTGCTGGAGAAGGGCCTCCCTAGTATGCAGCAGTCCCTGCTCCAGGTGATGCACGGTCTGCTCAGCCACATGGACCTTTCTGTCCTTCCTGTAAAGCGGTTTAACGTGGAAGTTCTGAAGACCATTGAAAAGTATGTGCACGTGAGTATTTGAATAGCTTCACTTACAAACCGGGACGTTTCCAGAGAGTCATTCTGGAAAGACCGAATTTTCACACGTAGCTTGTATTGGCTGTGCCTCTGCCAAGCTGCGTGGGCATCAAGGCAAAATCCATAGGGTCAGAGTAGGCTGGCAGGCTGGACGCTCAGTCAGAGTCGATGCTGCAGTCCACAGTCTGTAGGGCAGGCCAGCAGGCTGTGAGCTTGGTGGGATTTTATGCTGTAGACTTGAGGCGGAATTCTCTGGGAGACCTCCGTTTTTGCTAAGGCCTTCACCTGATTGGCTAAGGCCTACCCACATTTTCAAGGGTAATCTCCTTTGCTTACAGTCAACTGCTTGTAGGTGTTAACTGCGTCTGTGAAGGCCCTCCCCAGCAGCACCTAGTCTAGGCTCGATTAAATAACTGGACTCTGCAGCCCAGCCAAGTTGACACGGAAGACGACGCGTTTTTCTCCGCATCTCGTTTGTCCCTTTGTTTCCCCTCGGGCTTGTACTCAGTGAGTTGTAGTGTTCACGGGCAAGCGCTAGGTTTGCTCTGTTTAAACCCGATGACAGGGCCGTACAATGTAGATTTTACACATTTCTTTCCGTCTTCACTTCACCTGTCACGTTCCTTGCAGGAATTACTTAACGCTGAAGTGATTCCGAAGCACTGTTTTGCTCATCTTTCGGGTGGCATTGCGCAAATACTGGTTGTGCTGCAGGGCAGGCATTCCTTGACAGTGCCCCCTGTCACAGCACCCACGGAGACAGGGTCGCTCCACATCGGCCTGCTAACCAGGTGCCCATTTCATCAGCTGACTCGGCTGCCCACTCTGTCTTAGGCCTGTGGGTTTCCAGGGTCTTCTTTTTCACAGTGGCTGATTTCACATTTGAACCATGATTTCCCTCGTACAGAATTTAACAGCAGAGGGAATATGTTTTATGTCATGTGCTTTTACTCCAAAGCCTAGAAAGAAAGAGAGAGAGAGAGAAAGTGAGAGAGAGAGAAAGTGAGAGAGAGAGAGAATGAGTAAAAGAAAAGGAAGAGAGGAAGGAAGAAAGACATAAAGAAAGAAGGAGGGAGAGAGTGGCTGTCATGGTTTGAATCATGTCCCCAGAAAATGTGTGTATCAGTTTGGTTGGGCCATGATTCCTGGTACTGTGTGATTTTCCTGTATGTTGTAAACCTGCCTCTATGATGTTAATGAGGGAGGATAGGTGGCAGTTGTGTTGGTAAGGCAGGACCTGATCTACAGGACTGGATTGTGTCCTGAGGCAATCTCTTGAGATATAAAAGACAGAAGTGAGCAGTGAGACAGGGGGACCTCATACCTTCAAGAAAGCAGTGCTGGGAGCAGACCACGTCGTTTGGACTGGGGTCCCTGCGCGGAGAAGCTTCTAGTCTGGGGGAACACTGATGAGAAGGCCGAGAGAGAGAGAAAGCCTTCCCCTCGAGCTGACACCTTGAATTTGGACTTTCAGTCTACTTTGACTATGAGGAAATAAACTTCTCTTCATTAAAACCATCCGCTTGTGGTGTTTCTGTTATGGCAGTACTAGATGACTAAGACAGGGACGAAGAAAGAGAGAAAAAGGAGGGAGGGAGTGAGGAAGGGAGGAAGGAAGTGAGGGAAAGAGAAAAAAATTATCAAGTTGGTTTATCTATGTTCACTAGTTTTGTGGGAGAAGCACCTGTCTATGCTCTGACCGGGATCACAGCAGAGGGTCCTGGACAGAGCTGGAGAAAAATGTTGAACAAAGTTCTAACTCACAAAAAAAGATCAGACTTACTGGCCTGACAGAGACTGGAGAAACCCCAAGAGTATGGTCCCCAGACACCCATTTAGCTCAGTAATGAAGTCACTCGCGAGGTTCACCATTCAGCCAAAGATTAGACAGGCCCATGAAGCAAAAAGAGACTAATGGGGCACACCAGTCCAGGGACAAGGACTAGAAGGCAGGAGGGGACAGGAAAGCTGGTAATAGGGAACCCAAGGTTGAGAAGGGACAATGTTGACATGTTGTGGGATTGTTAACCATTGTCACAAAACAATATGTGAACTAACTGTTTAATGAGAAACTATTCTGTAAACCTTCATGTAAAGTACAATTAAAAAAAAAAAAATCAAACACACACATACACACAAGAAAAGTACCTATCTTCCTGGGGATTGTCAGGGAGACCAAGATGATAAAACAGAGTGTAAAGAAGAGTGGGATTTTGCCAGGCAGATAAGGAGGGGAAGGGCAGACCAGGGAACAGCATCAGTAAAGCACAGAGGCTAGGAGACCCAGCCTGGTTTGAAGAACTCCAAGTGGTACCCTGGGGGAGATTACCTCTTAGGCCATGCTTAGAGTGTGGGTGCACCCTGTCTACAAGAGGGAGGCCTTGAAGGAGTTTAGCAAGGAAGTGGGATGTTCTAACACATTTTAGGAAGATCAATTCAGCAGGAGTGGATTTGATGGACACAGGTGGAGTCTGGAAGCAGGGCGGCCAGTTAAGAGGCCATGGAAATAGTTCAGGTAGATGGTTCAGCTGAGCCAGAGCCCACAGGAATGGGGAGGAGGAAATGAATTATCAGGGGAGAGGAGCTGAGAATGGCTTCCAGATTCCTGGGTGAGGCAATGAGGAAGGCGTAGACCGAGGAGAGAAATGGGCTGAGTATGAGGAGTCCAGGAAAAAACAGAAGAAAGGGTCAGTGACATAGGAGACAGCAGGGAGGACTGCAAACTGGATGTAGGGAGAGTTTTGAGTAAGAGGAAGTGGTCAGTAAGAAGCCCTGGTGGCACAATGGTTAAGCACTTGGCTACTAACCAAAAAGTCAGCGGTTCAAGCCCACCCATCTACGGGAAAAAAGACCTGGCGATCTGCTCCCATAAAGATTACAGCCTAGGAAACCCTACCGGGCAGTTCTACTCTGTTACATGGGGTTGCTATGAGTCGGAATCGACTTGAGGGCACCCAACAACAAGTGGTCAGTAGCATAAAATGCACTGGGGATTTTTTTTCCAAATTAAGAAAATACGGTGTTGGCAAAAATGGTGCCTCGTTATTTTAAATTTTTATTTATTTGAATGCACAGTTGGTCATTTTTTTTAAATTTGCTTTTTTCTAAATGTAGCGCATCTTATGTATAAATTGTTATTTGCCTTTTATTTATCAGGGAATTTCCTGTGCTGTTTTAAATGAGTGAATTCTGACTGGTCAGAAGTTTCAGCAGATGCTTTAAAAACTAAAGTTATGTTTAACCATGGAATGTTTTATTTCCTTCAGAGCGTTCACTGGAGAGAAGCTTTGAATATCTTGAAGCTGGTCGTTTCTCGATCTGCCAGCCTTGTCCTGCCTTCCTACCAGCACAGCGATCTTTCGAAAATAGAAATCCATCGAGTGTGGACTAGTGCTTCTAAGGAATTACCTGGGAAAACCCTGGATTTTCACTTTGATATTTCAGAGGTACTTAGCTGTGTTTCCTATTCCCAGGAACTTCAGCGTGAATTTGTCCTGACAAAGGTCAAAAGTAGTTGCCTGGGAAAATAGAGACTTACTCCTTTTATATTTCTTTAAAATAAAGACTTCTAAGGCCCAAATTGGAGTCCATGGGTGGTGCAAATGGTTAATGAGCTCAGCGGCTAACCGAAAGTTGGGAGATCCAAGTCCACCTAGTGGCACCTTGGAAAAAAGGCCTGACGATCTACTTCCAAAAAAATCAGCCATTGAAAACTCTATGGAACACAGTTCTACTCTGAAACGTGTGGGGTCACCAGGAGTCGGAATCAGCGGTAACTGGTACTAAAAACCAAAAACCAAACCCATTGCCACTGAGTCGATTCCGGCTCATAGTGACCCTATAGGGCAGAGTAGAGCTGCTCCATGGGGTTTCCAAGGCTGCAGTCTTTATGGACGCAGATGGCCACATCTTTCCCCAGCAGAGCAGCTGGTGTGTTCGAACCGACATTTTGGTTAGCAGCTGAGCACTTAACCACTGTACCACCAGGGCTCCTTACTGGTATTACTGGTGCTTAACTCATGTAGTTGAAGGTATAAAAATTCTTTGTCTTCAAGTCTCTCCTTCCCCATGATCTCTTGAGCCCTTCCAAAGCAGAAGGTGTGATCTATTAGTCTTTGTAACCACAGCACCTGGTCCAGTGACTAACACACAGTAAGCACTTAATAGACGTTTTCTGAAACGCTGCTGAATGAATGAGCTCACGTAAGGAAGAAGCCTGATCTGCTCACAGGGCACGTACTTGCACTGTTAAGTAGATTATATCCATGTTGAGTTTTCTGACGCAATAGAACTCACTGACTTTTTATCCTTTTTGTATTCAGAAAGAGATTATATTTTGCTGCCTTTGTGATACCTGTATCTATATTTAGTACATATATGATACTAAGGCATCTATTCAATCCTTTCCCATTTTTAGCATTTTTTACATTGCTATGGGGAAAAAAACTACTGTTACTCTTCGACATGAGTTTGTTCTGGTCCACTGAGGAGCATAATTTACATAATTTAGATAAACATTTAATAATTGAGGGGGTGTAACAGTTGGTGATGAAAGCTTGGGAAGAGGGGAAAGAGTTTTGTCTCTTCTTGTGACTATAACAAATTCTCTCCAAGCTTAAACATCTGAAAATGGACTCTGTTTGCTTCCCTGAGCATTTTGCTTCAATCCTCATCAGCGGTTTCTAAAGCATGTTTGAGAACAAGCAATTAGATTTGTTTTCAGCTGATAAAGAGGATGGGAAAATGCTGAAGATGCAAACTTACTAAGAATGCATGTTTGAACATCAGGAAAGTGAACCTACTTGTAACACTGAACTTCTCTAATCCGGTGTTTAATCGAAGAAGCAGTTCTTCGTTTTGATCAAAGATTCTGTAAAAGAATCTTGATCAAAAAGTGGGGGGATGCAGAACAGAATTTCTAATTCTCAATGAAATCCAGACTTTCTGGAGCCATTGAGGCTATATGAGCCCCGAAACTATTTCCCTGAGATAATCTTTTAAATTTTAAACCTTAAACCAAAACTATTCCCTGAAGTCGTCATTGACCAAAAAATAGCTAGCCTATCTTAATTAGTAAAAGTACGCCTGCTGTGAGCATTGTGCTCTTTTAAAGAATTATCTGTGTGAGGTCAAATTGACAAGGGCAGCTCAAAAAGTTGGATGGGATGCTTAGGGGGCAGTGAGTTTAAGATGACGGTGGTGGAAGAAAGTGGAAAAGAACAGCGAGAATGGTAGCACCACTTGAAGAAAATAAACAATGTCACTGAATAGTCCATGTAGAAATTGTTGAAATGGTTCATCTTTGGCTGTGTATACTTTCACCAAAATAAAAAAATAAAAGCAGTTGTTGGGTGCCTCTGGATTGAGTGGTCCTGTAGACCGCAGAACTATTAATGAGACAGAAGAACTTGTGCATTTGTTTTCTTTTTCCTCCAGACACCCATCATTGGGCGGCGGTATGACGAACTGCAGAATTCTTCAGGGCGCGATGGGAAGCCCAGGACGATGGCCGTCACCCGGAGCACGTCCTCCACCTCGTCAGGCTCCAACTCCAACGTCCTCGTTCCTGTGAGCTGGAAAAGGCCTCAGTATTCTCAGGTATAAGATCCTAGACTCAAAGGAAACTGTTTGGCAGGGATTCGAGGGTACCCACGAAGCCCAGTGGAGGCAGTGGTGGTCCAGTGGTAGAATCCTCACGTTCCATGCAGGAGATGCGGGTTCGATTCCAACGCACCTCCTGCACAGCCACCACCTGTTGTCGGCAGAGGCTTGCATGTTGCTGTGACGCTCAGCAGGTTTCAGTGGAGCTTCCAGACCAAGATGGACTAGGAAGAAAGGCCTGGTGAGCTACTTCTGAAAGTCATCCAGTGAAAACCCTGTGGATCACCAGGGTCCAATCCACAGTCAATCACGGGGATGACGCAGGACCAGGCAGGGTTTCATTCCATCGTGCATGGGGTCTCAGTGAGTCGGGGACCAACTGGACGGCTGTGAACAACAACAGTAGCGACAACATTGAGCCCAAATGCCCCGTGACCCACCCTTCCACTGCTCGCCGTCCCACGTTGCCATCTAGGCTTTAACACTCCCAGTGGCGGGGACCTCACAGAATTCCAAGAGCCTGTTGATCTTTGAACAGCTCACTACACTGAGTTGAAGGCTGACTCTTTGTTGCTTCCCCCACTAGTCCTAGTTCTCTTCCTTAAGGCGTAGAAGTAAAATCTGATCTCTCTTCCACACGGCAGCCCTTCAGACACTGGAAGAAGTCCTGGCCCTCTGCCACTCATCCAAATGGGTCTTCTTTTCTCCAGACGACACAGCCAGCCATATATGATAGGGCTTCCCACCCAGGTACCACTCTGGCTGCTGTCCTCTGAGCGTGCCCTGAGAGCGTGGTAGCCCTGCTTGGCGTGGACTGCCAGACTCCGCCATGCTTCTCCTGCCTCAGCCCCAGTCTGCATCACAGTGTTGATGCCGCTGGGCTCACTGCCAAGCATTGTATTCAGGGCACTTTGGGTTACAGGGACCCTGGTGGTGCAGTGGTTAAGCACCTGGCTGCTTACTGAAACGTCGGTGGTTCGAACCCGCCGTCTGCTCTGAGGGAGAAAGATGTGGCGTTCTGCTTCTGTAAAGATTACAGCCTTGGAAACCCTATGGGGCAGTTCTGCTCTGTCCTACAGGGTTGCTATGAGTCAGAATGGACTCGACAGCAATGAGTTTGGTTCTTTTGGTTTTCTTTGGGTTACATGTGACAGAAGCCCACTCAGAAATTGCCTCAAGTGGATAAGGAGTTGATTAACTCCTGTATCTGAAGGATCCGGATGAATATTTGACTTCAAGCACAGCTAGTGTCCAAGGTTCAGGAACTGGTTCTTTAGACTCTCCTCTTGTTCTCACTCTCGCCTCTTCCCCTCCCAATGTCTGGGCCCGCTTACCTCTCTGTAGGCCTTACTCTCAGGCAGCATCTTCCCCTGTGAGGCACTAGTGACCTCAGGCGGCTCCACCTTTACCTGGTCTTTGGCTCTGATGATCCTGATGGAGAGAGGTCCTTCTCGCCCCTGATGTCTGGGGCAATCCTAGAGAAAGACTCTTGCAGGGTGTGTGAGGGAGAAGAGCCATTCCCAAGACAGAAAGCGGAACTGTGTTTCCAGAAGGGGGAGTGGATGCTGGGCAAGGAGAAGCAGCTTGATGGCATGGCAGCGAGACTTGCCCTCACTCCTGAAAGTTGTTGTTGTTGGGTGCCATCGAGTCGATTCTGACTCATAGCAACCCTACAGGACAGAGTAGAACTTCCCCATAGGGTTTCCAAGACTGTAATGTTTATGGAAGCAGGTCACCAGGTCTTTTCTCCCATGGAGCTGCTGGTAGGTTCTTGAACCACCACCCTTGCTCAGTTAAAGCAGCCAAATGCTTTAATCATTGCACCACCAGGGCTCCTTCTCTTCCTTGTTGTTAGAAGCCATCATGTTGGTTCCAATTCATAGCGACTCCATGTACAACAGAACAAAATGCTGCCCAGTCCTGCACTATCCTCACAATCGTTGTTATGCTTGAGCCCATTGTTGCAGACACTGTAGTTCAATCTGCCTCATTGAGGGTCTTCCGCTTTTTCGCTGACCCTTTACTTTACCAAGCATGATGTCCTTCTCCAGGGACTGATCCCTCCTAATAACATGTCCAAAGTATGTGAGACGTAGTCTTCCCATCCTCCCTTCTAAGGAGCGTTTTGGCTGTACTTCTGCCAATTCAGATTTGTTCGTTCTTGAAGGTTAGGGGAATAGAAAGCGTGCCTAATGCCTGCTGGTACATGGCGGGTTCTCGGTAAGCACGTTACACTGAGTGGTGCTGACCATACTTTATTATGGATTCGGAAAAAAGAAGAAAAATATACAGCCCGATTCCATACTCCTCTATATTCCTTCTGGAATTGTGAACGGACTACTCGGATTTAGGGGACTAGTTTAACGAATCTTCTTCCATACCCTCAACATCGAGGTCCTCTACACTCTGACCTTGGAAAGATACCATCCTGACTGTCCCTTCTGTAATTTGGAAAGAACATCTTGCACCCAGTTCTACTCAGAAGGAAAACCCATGAGTGGTATTGACCTCCTAGCGGTCTCCAGGTAACAAACTTAAATCAGATTAAAGGAGATGGGGACGTCATTTCTAAGATATTAGGAAGGTAGCTTTAAGAGCAATTCTAAAAATGTTCTACATTCTAGCTTGGTAAGTAGCGTTTGGGGTCTTAAAAGCCTGTGAGCGGCCATCTAAGATACTCCACTGGTCTCACCCCTTTAGGAGCAAGGGAGAGTGAAGAAAACAAGATACAAGGGAAAGATCAGTCCAAAGGACTAATGGACCACAGCTACCAAGGCCTCCACCAGACTGAGTCCAGCACAGCTAGATAGTGCCCGGCTACTACCACTGACTGCTTTGGCACGGATCACAACAGAGGGTCCCAGACAGAGCTGGAGAAAAATGTAGAACAAAATTCTAACTCACAAAAAAAGACCAGACTTTCTGGCCTGACAGAGACTGGAGAAACCCCGAGAGTATGGCCCCCGGACACCCTTTTAGCTCAGTAATGAAGTCACTCCCAAGGTTCACCCTTCAGCCAAAGAGTAAACAGCCCCATAAAACAAAACGAGACTAAAGGGGCACACCAGCCCATGCGCAAGGATGAGAAGGCAGGAGGGGACAGGAAAGCTGGTAATAGGGAACCCACAGTCAAGAAGGGCGAGTGTTGACATGTCATGGGGTTGTTAACCAATGTCATAAAACAATATGTGTACTACATGTTTAATGAGAGACTATTTGTTCTGTAAACCTTCATATAAAGTACAACAACAACAAAAAAAAGCAGTTCTAAAGAACATTAACATGTTGTAGGCCCTGGAACCCTGACAGTTAAGCAATTGGCTACTAATAGAAAGATTGGTGGTTTGAACTCATCCAGCGGCTCCACGGGACAAAGACCTGGTGATCTGATTCCATAAAGATTACGGTCTAGAAAACCCTATGGGGGCAGTTCTACTCTGTCACATGGGGTTGCCGTGAGTCAGAATCAACTTGATGGCACCCAACACCAACAACACTCTTTCTTTTCATTTCAACTCACCAATCCTGAGAACTACTTTATATATGTCATTGAAAAATGTGATGATTTATAGAAGAATCTTCATGCTTAAGGGGCTAGAAAATAAGGTTTGTGAAGAAAACCAAAAGGGATAGAATCTGTTTAAGTTTAGGAAGAATAAATTGAGAAAGGCTTTCAAATAATTGAATTGTTTCATTCTGCGGAAAAATAAAGTTATTCTCCCATTTGTGGAAAACAGACTCGTGCCATAATGTAACACGGCACAAGTATTCCAAAAGCCTTACTAACACTGAAGGTTGTAATATACAGTCAAAGATTCTCAAGAGGAGTAATTAGAATATCCTCTGAAGAACCTAGGAATTGATTTTCACTCCCCCGGGATAACTTAGATCAGCACCATCCAATAGAAATGTAATGTGAGCGTCATTTTAAATATTCTAATAGTCACCGTTAAAAAACATGCACCTTTAAAGATTAATTTAATAACATATCTTATTTAACCCAATATATCCAAACTTTTATCATTTCAACATGCAGTCTATATGAATAATTATTAATGAGATATTTTGCCTTTTTTTTTTTTTAATATCAAGTCGTCAAAATCCAGTGTGTATTTTATACCCCAATCTGCACTGGCCACATTTCAGCGCATCATAGCCACGTACGGGCAGTGGCTACAGTATGAGAGAGAACAGATGTCGATCGTGAGATTCCTTGATTCAAGGGGGCCTGTGTGTTTCTTTTCCAGAAGAGGACAAAAGAGAAGTTGGTGCATGTCCTGTCTCTGTGTGGCCAAGAAGTCGGATTAAGCAAAAACCCGTCGGTAAGTTTCCGCATGCGTCACGCTCATCTGGGCGCCGTGTCTTCCTTGCCTGGGGTTGGTTTTCCGCTTCGGTCATAGTTTCGAGGACCCCACTATGAATTACAAGTGTTGGGGTGACACCCACCATCTAGACCATCTAGTCTCCCCACGCCATGATTTTTAATCTCACCTGGTCCAGAAACAATGAAAGATTTTGTTGGCTATTTGCTCCAGTTTATCTGTGAATAAATACTCAGGGTTTTTTTCCCCCCAATTTATTGTAGTTTTTATAAGTAAGCCCAGACTACCTTAAAATAAATTCATAAGTATCTGCTTCACTGCTATATATAACGAATGTTCCTTTTGGATGTAATTTTGCTCTCTGTACGCACACCTCTTGGAGCCCTGGTGGTGCAGTGGTTAAAGTGCTCAGCTGCTAACCATAAAAATCAGCGGTTCAAACCCACCAGCCACTCCATGGGAGAAAGATGTGGCGGTCTGCTTCCATAAAGATTACAGCCTTGGAAACCCTGTGGGGCAGTTCTACTCTGTCCTACAGGGTCACTATGAGTCGGGATCAACTCAGCGATCATACCAACAACAACACCCACCTCATGCTGTGATGTCACTATTTTACTCACACACAACACAGATGAAAATGATGATATACTATCATATGTATTTTTCTCATATAAACCTCCCCTGATGTTATAGTAAAAAACGAAAACATGCAGTTAAGCAATGAAAGACTGAAGTATTAGAAGTAAGCTTCTAAACCTTTTATAAAATTTAAAAAATTCAAATGTGTGTGTGTTTGAGTATATTGTAGCGAAAACAATAAAAATTTCAAGAGTGGGTTCAGCAGGTATTTTTATTTCATCCATTATGACATCTTTATTATTAACAGCATAAGAAAGTACAAACTAACTGACTTCCCAAATGCAGGAAGAATTGGCAAACAAATGTCTCTGCAGAGCTACTTTGTAAATGCCACTATGTACCCGTTCTTGTAGCTCAGGGTCACATGAAGTAGAGGTCCATGAACTCTTGTTCAAGTGGAAAGTGATCTTTCTTATCATCTGGATAGACACCCCAGCCAGCCTCCGCTAAGCTTTGCCTCCACTTAAGTACCCTTTTTAGTGATTGATTGGTGGGTTTGTTGCTGCACCTACGGTGTTATTTACAAAGCTGAGGGCGCGAGGAGGCAGGGGCAGACAGCTCCTAGCCCACAGAGGAGAGAAACAAGGTCACTTTGCTTCTGCGGTGCAGCTGCGGCCAGTGGGAGCTGTTGCGTATTACCATTACGGTTCCCACTTTCTCCTTCAGACCCATACTGTTCACCTCTGCGTTGAGGCCCTTCCAGCTAAGAGTATGAACCAGGAGTACTTTTGAAACGAGAGAAGCAGTACTAAGTAGGACAGGGTGCCTTAAGCTGAGAAAACTGGAATTCTAGTCTTTCGTCTCTCGATGACTAGTGGACCCTGGGTGTTCTTTAAGGAGGCCTAGTGGCGCAGTGGTTAAGTGCTCGGCTGTGAACCTACAGTTTGGTGGTTCATACCCACCCAGCGGCTCCAGGGGAGAAAGACTTGGCAATCTGCTTCTGTAAAGATTATAGCCAAGAAAACCCTACGGGGCAGTGCTACCCTGTCCTGTAGGGTTGCTGTGAGTTAGAATCGACTTGACGGCAACAGGTGTTTTCAGCGAGTGTGGGTGTTCTTTATCTCGTATACCCATTTGCGATCTGTGTGCAAAACCGTGTGTCATTTACCACTTTACACGACTGTGACACAAGTCGTGTGACTGTCCTGAAACCCCAGAGAAGGAAGCACACTGACACTTTCAGCTTTTCAGAGAGATTTGTTATATTGCAATTCTTATAAATGATTACCTACTTTTGAAGGAAGATGAAGATTTTATAATGCTATATATGTAAAGAGTACTGTCGATTTTATTTAATACCAGTCTACGTTCATTAGAGGCTAGGTAGCAAAACATTTAGGTTCCTTTCCAATTTATCATTTCCACACAGTTCTATCCAAATGCCCCAGTAAAAAGAACACTAAACTTAGAAGTTAATTTTTAAGAATATTAACATACTACAGACTTTAATGTAAAACTGTTTATTGTTGTTGTTTTGGGAGGAGGGTGTTGATTTTGTTTTGTTGTAGTTTAAATCAACAAGAGAGGAACTGAAGTGTAAATTATGGACATGGTCCCTCAGCTAGCCGTCCGTACTTCCGTACTCATCGGCTTCTTTCTCTTATTCTTTACCCAGTTCCCGGTTTACCTCTGAAGGGGTTAAGTCCTTTGCTCTCACATTCTACAAGAACATATCCTGGTATCAGTATCCCTTAAAACATTATTTATATGAATGTGATAGGTATGTGTGTGTGTGAATGTGTATCATTTTTAACCTTGGTCAGTTCAGAGACAATGGAAACTTTTGTTGGCAGTTCCGGTCTGTGTGTGAACATATGCTTAATTGTTTTACACGCACCACCCACAAACACACACACACATTCAGGTAGGCTTCCGTCTGCCTTAAGAGGCAGCAATGTGACTCCTGAACGTTTTCCTGGTGCACGAATGTGTGTCTTTGCAGCAAGTTTAATCTGAAGGCACCTGTCCAACATAAATAATAAAAGAACATTCTAAAAATACCCACTTAAGGAATTAGATGTGTACTGGAAATACAGTGGTATGAAGAGCCAATTACCAAGTTTTATAGCACAAGCAGCTGACGGAAGAAGCATTTCTCAGGAGAGGGCTTTTCTGATCCTAGGTGATTTTTTCGTCATGCGGGGACTCGGACCTGCTGGAGCACCAGACAAGTTTGGTTTCTTCTGAGGACGGCGCCCGAGAGCAGGAGAACATGGATGACACGAACAGTGAGCAGCAGTTCAGAGTCTTCAGAGATTTCGACTTCCTAGATGTGGAGTTGGAAGATGGAGAGGTACAGTGTATTCTCTGTAAACGAATAATCCTGCTTGACCTTTTCTTTGACTTGACAGTCTCTCTTTACCTGCTCAACAATGAATTTTTGTCCTACGGTCTTTAGTTGGAAAGCTGTAAACTTTATTGTGAATCAGCTTACTCAAAGTGCAGCGGTGTAGCTGTGGCAAAAGTGACCACACCCTTCCTGCCTGAGCCCACAGTGAACGCTGCCAAGTTCTTTCTAAGTGGCAAAAGACCTTCATTTTAATGACCACACCAAGCCTTGGTGTGTCTGTGTGTGTCTGTGTGTGTCTGTGTGTCTCTGTGGGTAGCCCAAAGGTGAACTTAAAAAAAAAATCATAAAAACCTTCAAGTTCTGAGTCTGTTTGGTGGTATACCCGAGGAAAATATGCTAAGCATTTAATTATTTTAAACGTGAAATTGCTCTAATTCAGTGGCTTCAAAGCTTGCCTGCTACAACATGAGATCTGGGCCCGAGGGCGCCGGCGTTTTGTGCTGTTTGATGAAGTCATTAGATAAATAATAAATAAAACAGAACGCGCACGAGCCCTTGTGTGCCCTAGGCCAGCAGCTCTAGTTCAGATGCCTGGAGTGTCTGAATTCAAGTCTCAACCAGTAAGTGCAGAGTGTTTATTCTGACTGATGATCACTGTAGTGAGATACTTCCAGTTATGAATCATGGTTTTGAAAACTGGCGTTGGGAGGAGGAGCACCCCCACCCCCATCGCCATCATTTCGAGAGCTTATTATGGGCATGGAGGAGGCCTGGTGGCTCAGTGTTAAGCGTTTGGCTGCTAATCGAAAGGTCAGCAGTTCGAACCCACCGGTCACTCCACGGGAGAAAGACCTGGCGATCTGCTTCCATAAGCATTACAGCCTTGGAAACCCTACAGGGTTCTGCTCTGTCCTGTCGGGTTGCCATGAGTTGGAGTCAGCTCGACGGCAATGGGTTGTTTAAGGGCGTTTTCCAGCTGAGAGAGTCTTCTGCCTCGTGGGATGAAAATGAAATGACTTAAGTGAGATTAAACTAACTATTCAGTTGCCGACGAGTCAAGTTGGACTCATGACGACCCATTTGTGTCAGAGTACAGCTGTGCTCCACAGGGTTATCAGTGGCTGATCTTCTGGAAGTAGATCGCCAGGCCTTTCTTCTGAAGCACTTCTGGGTGGACTCAAACCTCTAACCTTGCAGTTAGCATGAACGTGTTAACCGTCTGCAGTTAGCAAAGGTACAGATGCCTGGTACTGAGCGAGCCTGGCTCGTGGCGTTACTCACCACTTCAGCTCTCGTTGAACTAAGCACACCCTCTTCCTAAGACAAAGGAGCTTTCTGCTAGTCGTACAATGAAAATGGAGGCCCATATTCACAGTTTATTATATCCTGTGGAGGATGTTATCATTGTTAGGTGCTGTCCTGTCTGTTGCAGTTAGCAAAGGTACAGATGCCTGGTACTGAGCGAGCCTGGCTCGTGGCGTTACTCACCACTTCAGCTCTCGTTGAACTAAGCACACCCTCTTCCTAAGACAAAGGAGCTTTCTGCTAGTCGTACAATGAAAATGGAGGCCCATATTCACAGTTTATTATATTCTGTGGAGGATGTTATCATTGTTAGGTGCTGTCCTGTCTGTTCCGACTCATAGCGACCTCATGTGACGGAGTAGAATTGTCCCATATGGTTTGCTTGGCTATAATCTTTATGGGAGCAGATCTCCAGATCTTTCTCCCGTGGAGCCCCTGGTGGGTTTGAACTGCCAACCTTTTGTTTAGCAGCCAAACACTTAACTGTTGCACCACCAGGGCTCCTCAGTGGAGCAAAAGAGGCGTCATTTTCCCTTCTCAGCCAAAGGAAAACGTGTAAAGTGGCACGGCTTGGCAGGAATGGCGTAAAGCAGAGGAACCAGACTAACGAATTTCATCCCCATCCTGATAAAGGAAGAAAAACCTGAGATGCCTGTTACTTGAAAGTAAATAGTTTCCTAGTTTTTTTCAGTGCTAATGAATAATGAATACCACACCTTTCTTCTAGGCTTCTCTCTGTTTCTTAGCGAACACAGAAGTATTTTACAGTGATTATTGTATCTTATATGATTAAGATATCATGAGAAACTCAAGGGGTGAGAGTGTACATTTTGTCCAAATAGAGTAACCCGTTTGAGAATGTCTTGCCACCTCTCCATTAAACTATAGTAAGAGCTCCTGCCGGGCTTACAGAGTGGCAGAGTAAAAAATGGCCTGGGCTTCGGGGTCAAGCAGGTCCAAGTCTGAACTGCAACCATACCACTCACACTTTAAGTGTGAATGCTGTTTCTCCTGGTCTCTGCTTCCTCGTCTATTAAATGGTTATAATAATACCTGCCTGTAGAGTTGATGAAGTCCCTGGGTGGTGCAAATGGTTAACACGCTTGCTACTAACTGAAAGGTTGGAGGTTTGAGTCCACACAGAGGTGCCTCAGAAGAAAGGCCTGGCTATCTACTTCTGAAAAATCAGCCACTGAAAACTCTATGGAGCACAGTTCTACTCTGACACACACACAGTTGCCATGAGTCAGAATTGATTTGACAGCAGCTAGTTTTACAGAGCTGACAGAGGATTGAATAAGATAACATGTGTAAAGCTTCTCGTATATGTCAGGCGCAAACTGGGCATTCTAAGCGTTAGTTCCCTTGTATTCCCATCATTGGTAAGTAAGTTTAATATATCCACGTCTGAGAAAGTTAAGCATATTAGGCTTTGAGGTCAAAACATGGCTGTCAAAAAAGAAAGACAAGTTTTTGTCATGTCTGTGCCTTTTCATAAGGAACCCTGGTGGTACAATGGCTAAGCACTCAGCTACTAACCGAAAGGTTGGCAGTTCAAACCCCCCAGCAGCTCTGAGGCAAAAGACCTGGTGAGCTGCTCCCGTAAAGATGACAGCCTAGGAAACCCCACGGGGCGGTTCTGCTCTGTCCCAGAGGGTCGCTATGAGTCAGAATCGACTCAACGGCACCCAACAGCAACAACATGCCTTTTCATTAGTCTCAGAGTTGGTTGACTCATGTCTGTGAGGGTTTGCCCTTGAACTTTTCAGAATCTTTAGAAGGCGCCGTGTCTTGGCTGTTAATTGCACTCAACAGGTCATGACCAGGAGCACTTCTCGCTTTGTGAGCGGTATCAGCGGAGGGCACTTTTTTCCCAGCTGGCGACCCTCTTTTATTTCCTGTGGCAAGTTGTAAAGGTTTTCTTGCAAACAGACATTTGGGCATTCCAAACAACGTGCTCGGGAGACCAGGCTGTCACTGAAGGAGGAGCTATTTCAGAAATGGTGTTTATTAAGTGCTACCCCAGCTACAGCGGGCGCGAAGGGGTTTCGATTTTTCTGATGTTTGATACTGATTGTTTCTCTTTGGGGGTCTGTGTATGTTTACCTTATTTTTAAGGTGCACCTGCTGAAGTATATATTGGTGGGACTTTTTGTTGCTGTCAGGTTAAAACTAAGGCATAGTAAAACTTGAGAATCTTTAATATAACCATTTTAAATAGACCTTTTATTTGTTTTTCTGTCCAATATCTGCTACCCAGGAGCTTCAGGTAAGACGATGCTGTTTTTAATTCAGATACGCTAGTAGATGTTTTGCATCACTGCAGATTCGTAACAATGTAATTGCTTTCCCCCACTCCCTTCTAGCGAATGTACGTATGCCTGTTTGCGTGCATATTTACATCTAGGTGTGTGTGATACAAAAGATACTTTTCTTGGCTGCTCTAGTATGGAGATATTTTCTAAAGTCTAAATACAAGGTTTTTTATAAAAGCCTCTATATGCCTAGTTCTGGAAGTTGCATGATTATATCTCTTGAGGAAAAGTGAGTTTTAAAATCTGATCAGTGGAAAGCGTATAATTTCTCAACAGGCACTTGCACAACTGGATTGTTGTTAAATCCTTTTATTAAAAATACTGCAAACGGCATGTATGGATAGACTGTCCACACTTCCCACTGAATCCTGTTACCATCCAGGGAGTAGGAGTTATCTCTATATGGTGACTGTAGAAATTTTCATCCAAACCAGAGCCCTTTTACAAGTAAAAACGGGTGTTAATAATAATTATGCCCAGCCAGCAGGCATAAAGCGGGATCATTCTGGGAGAAGTGGGACCTCTCATCACCCTATATCTGCGTCATCTCAGACTTAACTCTCTGAAGTCTCATTTGGTAGAACATCTTTGACGCGGTGCACCCAAGTTCCTTCAACAACAATAATACTTGATGGAGTTCAAATATTTATATGTAGATATGAAAAAATTTTTTCAAAGAATATGATTTCCAACATTTCTAGAATGTTCCATCATGAATACTTTGTCATCTCAGTATAGATTCTGAGTTGTCTACTCAGAGTTTGATTGAGGAGCCCTGGTGGTGTGGCAGTTAAGTGCTCAGCTGCTAACTGAATGTTGGCAGTTCAAACCCAGCCAGCAGCTCTGCAGGAGAAAGACCTGGTGATCTGCTCCCATAAAAATTGCAGCCAAGAGAACCCTACGGGGCCATTGTACTCTGTCCTGTGGGGTTGCTCTGAGTTGGAATCGACTCAAGACTCGACAGCACACAACAACGACTGCCATATACAGATTGTCCGCCTGGAATAATTAGCCCTCCTCTAAATTTTCTCACACATAGAGCAATCTGATTTGATTCATAAAACATTGTTTTCAATTTTGACTTTGTGTGTAACGTAAAATGCACAGAGTGCCTTGCAGTCAAAGAATAAATCTGACTTTATTTGGGGAGGAGGGGAGAGAAGGTAGAGGGTAGCCTTCCCAATAGAGACTCCTGTGCCACCTGGAGAAAGCCTCACTGACTTTCTTTTTAAGCTGATGATTCTTGATTTTTTTAATTTTTTTATTGTGGTAAGTATATATACAAGGGTAAGTCAAAAAGTATTGCTATTAGGGCTCCAGTTCACCCACGCACGGGCTTATTCCCAACAAGACGTGTTTAAACATGTCACTGTGATCAGTGGACGGCTGCAGACACGTTCTCTCAGTGATACACTTATCTTCGTCTCGTTAAGGTGCCTTCAAAAAAAAGGATATTTTTTGTGCCATGAAAAAAACGATTTTGAGGTCAGGGCTAATATCAAATTTTTAACAAAACTTAAGTGGACATCTTCCCAAATCACTGAAGCTTTGCATCAAGCTTATGGAAATGCTGCCGCACATAACACATCAGTTTTCAGATGGATCAAGCGTTTTAAGGAAGGTTGGGAAGACCTCAAGATGAGCCAAGAGAGGGAAGACGACTCAAAAGGTTATGGCGACTGTTCTCCGGGATTCCCAAGGGGTGATCTTGAGACATTTTCTCCAAGGACACAAGACGATCACGGGGACTTATTATGAAGAAGTTTTAAGAAAAATTGAGAACTGCGTTGGTGAGAAGAAGTCCAGTAAAGTTGCACCAAGGAATTTTTTTCCATCACGACAATGTACCTGCTCATCCTTTGAGGGTAGCAAGGGCTGTCCTATGAGAATTGCATTGGGAAACCTTACCCCATCCCACCTAGAGCCCTGATCTTGCCCCTCCAGAATTCTTTTTGTTCGCAAAACTCAAAGAACGTTTAAAAGGAATACTATTTGAGTCCCTCAAGGATACCAAAACTGCCCTTTTGACAAGATGTAAATCAAAGAGCGGAGGACTCTTCGGGTAAGGGTTAGAGAGATGGAAACATGACCTTCAGAAGGGTATAGACCTAGATGGAGGATATGTCAAGAAACAACAGCTGCACATTTTGATATTTTTGTTGAATACAGATTTCTATGATTTTGTAGCAATACTTTTTGACATACCCTCGTAATACAAGGAGGCCTAGTGGCGCGACGGTTAAGCTCTTGGCTGTTAACTGGAAGATCAGCTGAGCTGTTCAAACCCACCAGCCACTCCTGAGGAGAAAAAACCTGGCGATCTGCTCCTGTAAAGATTACAGCCTAGAAGACCCTATGGGGCAGTTCAACTCTGTCCTACAAGGTTGCTGTAAGTCGGAGTCGACTCAACGGCATCCAACAACAACATTATATATAACAAAACGTTTGTCATTTGAATGGTTTTCACGTGCAATTCAGTGACATTAACTCCGTCCATCATATTGTGTGACCATCGCCACTATCCATTTCCAAATTTTACCCTGAACGTCTGCATTGCTCAGCTTCAATGTGGGAGACTCTGGTATTGTTGCTGGAGACAGTACATCCATCCCATCCGTTGACTTGGTGCGAGAGGATCAGCTGTGTGAAGTGATGTTTGTATATCTCTCCAGTTATTTGTACATTCTTCTTTCTGTTATCTTTTTCCCTTTCGTTACACGTTGCATTTTCCTTTGACTGCCAGCGCTCTTACCTCTTCCACATTTTTTTTTGGTCTGCAAAACAAAATCAAACCCATTGCCGCCAAGTCAATCCCAAGTCATGGAGACCCTGTAGAACAGAGTAGAATTGCCCCATTGGGTTTCCAAGGCTGTGATCTTTATGGAAGCAGATCACTAAGTCTTTCTCCCATGGAGCCGCTGGCCGGGTTCGAACCGCCAACCTTTCAGTTAGCAGCAGAGCGCTTAACCATTGTGCCACCAGGGCTCCGATTTTTGACTGCAATAGCTATTTTAAAATCCAAGCAGGACAAATTAGCTTTTTCCACCAGAAAAAATAAAATTATTTGGTGGGAATTTGTCATAGCAGCTACGGAGAGAAACTGCAGGTAGTACGGAAAGCGTATCCTGAGTATACTTTCTTTTTATCATCAAACAGGCCTGAGAAGAAGCATAAGTTTCATAAACACAGAGGAATACAAATAACAATTTCCGTCTCCTGTCTAGAGAGTGTTTAGGATTCTTCCCTGTTGCCTTCTCTCATGATTGGCCAAAACAGACTTTGGGAAAGCTGAGTGTCTGTTGTGTGAGAGATCTATGAGGAAAATGGCAAGCTTTGTCTCATCAGGAGCCAGAAGGAACAGACCACTAACCCACAGGAAAGGAGCCCTGGCGGCACAACAGTTAAGCACTTGGCTGCTAACCGAAAGGTTGGCAGTTCAAGCCCACCCAGCGGCTCCTCAAAAGAAAGACCTTGCAATCTGCTTCTGTAAAGATTGTTGTGGTTTTCATGGGCATTCCGACTCATAGCGACCCTATAGGACAGAGTAGAACTGCCCTGTAGGGTTTCCAAGGCTATACTCTTTACAGGGGCAGATTGCCAGGTCTTTCTCCCGAGAAGCCGCTTTTGGCTAGCAGCCGAGTGCTTAAGCACTGTGCCACCAGGGCTCTTTTTACAACCTAGGAAATCCTATGGGACAGTTCTACTCTGTCATGTGGGGTCATGATGAGTCGGAATCAACTTGACAGCACCCAGCAACAAAAAACCAGAGGAAAATTAATAAATGTGGACTCATTAATTTTAACAATTATTTACATCTATCGTGTTATATTATTTTGCTGTTTGCTGAGCTCTCATCAGAAAAACTTATTTTATTTTCTTTCTCTACATAGATGTAGCTGCAGCGTCAGTTAAGCTACATCTACTGAGATCTCTCTCAGCAACCCATCAGATATTTTAGTGGATTTCAAGTAATTTCTTTTTTTTTTTTTTTTTGCTACCAAAAGCCTTGACCATCAAAGTCTTTTTAATTGTGAATCATCAGTGTTTCAAATTACCAACAAGTGAGATTATTTTGTGCTAGATTTTATTCAGATTACCAATTTTTTTAAGTTAAAAATGTGCGTGTCAACAGGCTATAGTATTTCCCTTCCTTTATTCCTATCAGGAGCCCTGGTGGCGCAATGGTTAAGCACTTGGCTGCTACCTGAAGGGTTCGTGGTTCGAACCCACCAGCTGCTCTGTGGGAGAAAGTCTGCTTCTGTAAAGATTACAGCCCTGGAAACCTTGTGGGGCAGTTCTACCCTGTCCCACAGGGTCTCTATGAGTTGGAATCGACTTGATGGCAACGGGTTTGGTTTTGGTTTTTGTTTATTCCTATCTTAACAGAAAGAAAAATAAAACCCAAATTATTTCTTAAAAAAAAAAGTCAAATAATTTTGTTGAATATCTGATGGTTTGTAGAGAAAGTATGAGATACAGCTGAAAACGTTCTTTTAACACATCGCCATTCAGCCCAGTTCTCAGTAAACTAAAAATGTACAAGTCAGCAATGTTTAGTCCTGAGTCAATCACTCCGTTCCCGAGAAAGGAACCATGTTCCACTTGGAGGCAAGTATTTAAAGATGAGCTGAGAGCCCCAGTTCTGCCCCGGCCCTTGCATAGTGCATGATCAGACGCTGTCCAGCTGCTCGGAAAGGCTTTGACTCTGCGTTTGGTCTGTGGAAACCGCTGTGGCAAAAGCAGGCTGGATTGTGTACCTAACGCTCTTCTACTTAATACCCAAAGGGTCTGGAATGTACCACGAGCACAGCACCCCAACTTTGTGCCCTCCTACACACAGTGCTAAGAAGCCGAGGCCATGGAGGGGTGGGGGCTACCACTTTCAACTTGTTTTAACATTAATGGTTTCTTTCTTACAGATTTTTTGGGGGGAAAAGAAAAGATCATTTATAAAGTTTACCAAAATCAACTTTTAAAAGAGGTGATATTACCCACCATGCCAAAGAAACATGTGTGATTCCTTCCACCTTTGATTTCATGTACATTTACATGAAAATAGTATGTTTTCACTGTTTTTATTTCAAGGAACCCTGGTGGCACAATGGGTAAGCACATGGCTGCTAACCTAAAGGTGGGCAGTTCGAACCCCCCAGCCGCTCCTCAGGAGAAAGACCTGGTGACCTCCTCCTGTAAAGATGACAGCCTAGAAAACCCTACAGGGCAGTTCTACTCTGTCCTATAGGGTCTCTGTGAGTCGGAATCGACTCGACGGCACGAGACAACAGCAGCAACATTTTTCACATCATGAAAACACAGTTGTCAGGCCCAAGTCGATGAGGGCTCGAGGCTTCCTAATGAAGATGTGTCTTTGTACACTGTGGCTAGTTCAGCGTGGAAGATGGGCGTGCAGGAAGGCGTGGGCAGAGAGGTCATGGGCCAGTGTGTGTGGTTGCAGGGCGAGAGCATGGACAATTTCAACTGGGGTGTGCGGAGGCGGTCCCTGGACAGCCTGGACAAATGCGACCTGCAGCTGCTGGAGGAGCACCAGCTGTCGGGGCGCACCCCCAGCCTTAGTAAGATGGACCGCGAGGACTCCGATGAGTCGTCAGAGGAGGAGGACCTCACCACCAGCCAGCTGCTGGAGCACTCGGACCTCGTGAGTAGGGACTTCCCCCGGGAGGACTTGGAAGACTTCTTTTTCTAACGAAAGCAGTAGTGTCCTTTCTACTTGCAGCTGAAGAAACTTCCCACAGCTGCTTCCCCTGAATCTGAAGCACCTGGGGGTGTCTCTTAGCATCTGATGGGCCTCTTTTCTGTAGGTTGCAAGTGTAAACAGATGCAGGGAGGTGGGGTATTTGTTATAAACCCTGAAAGCCGTCAAATCTGCTAAGGCCTCGGTTGTCCCAACTAGCTTTTTATTCTCCTGGCATCTTTTTTTTTTTCTTTTTTTTAGTTTTCCAGATATCTAGAGTTTTAGGAAATAGGACAGACACTTTCATGTGGTTATTTGAAAATGCAGGTATCCGTGTATTAGAGAGCTGCACCAGATTAACAGATTGCCAGCTGCTATTTTTAAGGTCCATTAATAGTGAGCGGTTAAGTGCTCGGCTGCTAACCAGAAGGTCAGCAGTTCGAACCCACCCAGTGGCTCTGTGGAAGAAAGACCTGGCGATCTGTTCCTGTAAAGATTTCAGCCTAGAAAACCCTATGGGGCAGTTCTACTCTGTCACGTGGGGTCGCTATGAGTCGGAATCGATTTATGGCACCAGCAACAATGGTGGCATATGTCAGCTGAAAAATTAATATCAATCAACCAACAGCTAGTGGACAATGGTTTATACTCTTATGTAAAGAATCATTAGAGCTTTTAAAGAATAGGAACTGCACGTTATGCTTTATCCTCTTTGCTTTTTCAACAGATCATGACCCTCTCCCCCTCGGAGGAGGCACATCACATGGAGTCGCTCACCATGGCCTGTGACACCATGCCTGCTGACCCCCACGCCTTTACCACAGGGATGGTCGGCTTTGACGCCTCTCTGCCGGATATGAATAACCTGCAAGTTTCTGAGGGTTCTAAGGTGAAGAGATTTTTGGCAATTCTGACTGTGGTTTCCTTAAAAAAAAAAAGTACTCACAATTTTCAGAGCATTCTTAGGGGTAAAGGCAGAGGAACTGTCCTTCCCTCATTCTCTCTGTCTCTTCCCTCCGTTGACGGCTCTTCCCCTGGGCTGGTGGTGTGAAGTGCGTTCACCCTCACCAGCTCGAGCAGGCGTCTTCTTGGCGGAAAGAGACCCGACTAGAGGTCTTCTTGAAGTGAAATATTTCACACTTTCTGTGTAGCAGGAAGTCCTGCCAATTTCATGGCCAGACAAATTGGTGTGTGTTGAGATCGCTCGCTGTGACTGGGAAGCCGCTGTTCTTTGTCATGACCTTTATAAAATAGTGTGCTAAGCGAGATGTGGGAGTGTGCATGTATTTGGGGAAATGTTTTCCTGCGTAGGAACCAATAATACAATTTGTCCATTGATTCGACTCTCGCCTTTTGGCACACGCTATAGGAATCTTCAGTGCCAATCACGGCATTGCGCTGGATTCGCACAAAACTATTCTACTCAGACGTTCTGAGAGGAAAAGTGCCTAATGGATGTAATTTTCTTATTTTAAAAGGTTGGCTTAATAAATGACAGATTGACTCACAGAAAAAATAAAGAATATCACCCATGAGTACTGTGCTCCTTTAAAAACAATCACCTATATGATACTGGCTGTGCACTGGGGCAGGGTCTGAGCTCTGTGCCCAGGCTGGAGTATCAACACATGCCCTGCCCCATCTCTGGGACATCCCTGCCCTGCTTAGTCAGGCTGCCAGGCAACCCCTTACCTGCCATGCTCAGGGCTGACCTCTATGCCTTCGTTCAAGCTTCCCACTGCCTGGTATCCCCTCTTCCAATTCCAACTCATCACTTCTTCAAGACCTGCCTCCAGGTTCACCTACTCTGAGAAGCTTTCCCTCAGTGGCGCCCGCCTCACTCTGCACTGGTTGGCGTTGCGTACATTTATACGCTCTTTCCTCTTTTCCTCTTACCTATGGTCTCTAGACTTTATTTTTTTGAACCATGAGGAAATAAATGTCTGTTCTTTAAAGGCAAAAAAAAAAAAAAAATCATCTATACGAGACCAAAAGGTCAACAATTACTTAGAACAAAGATGAGGAAGTAGAGGGGCAGGGAAACTAGATTAATGGAGACAGAACAACCAGAATGGAAATATTGAGAATGCTCATGCATTGTGAAGAATGTAGCCAATGTCACTGAACAATTTGCACAAAAATTGTTGAATGAGAACCTAAACTGCTGTGTAAACCTTCACGGAAAACACACAAAAATTATATCTCATTTAAATTTATCAAAATTTTTAGGAATTATCCGGCCCGTAAAACTATCTACACACACTCTGTGTCCCATGTCTCTGCCTGTCAGTATAGAATTTATTTTCTTACATTAGAACTACCAAAGCAACCTACTACTGTTAGGATAGGGTAAAGCTTTCTTTATCCTGGGCTTGGTTCTGCTTATGTAAGTTTGAAAGAGAAAATAAAGTAGAAAAAAAAAAAATTATCTAAAAGCATTTTCCTTCTGATACTTATAATGGGAAAAATATGACACTGATTATCTCTACTGTCTTTCAGTGCACTAAAAACAGATCTGAGATCTGGGAAAATCTGTGTAATTGAAAGCAAAGACAGTCGACCAAATTGCAATGATGTCAAAATGTTGAAGCTTAAGTAAAAATTATTTGGAAGACTGCCTATTGCAACAGGACTATGATCAGGATTCTTAGAGTTAGCTGAGTCCTCTTAGCCCCCAAAAAAGGCGGGCAGGGCAGAAAGACAACTTGTCTGTGGTTAAAATACCAGAATCCTAAGATGAAGAAATTAAATTTCATGGAAAGGACATCACAAAATAAACTGAAGTTGTTAGCATTCAGTACTTCTTAGTCCTGGTATAGATGTCTCCATTTTTCTGTTTTGAATGCTGAGCTATGTGACTTTCTTCTAGAAAGCACCACCTAAGACGTAATATTTTTATGGACTCAGACTTAAGTCACCTAATTCTACCAAGGAAAGGTTGTCTCATTTCTGAAACGTTTTCCCTGTTTTCCACATGAGTTGGGTTTCTGCAATGTTTTTAGTATGTCTGTGATGTTAGGAAGATAAGCTAAAAGGCATTTTTATGAGAACTCAGCCTTCCCCTCAGAGAGTACATTTGTGTACGCAAATAGCCTAACCCGGTGACCAGGGGCAGCCCCGCCAGCACCGTGGTCTTAAAAGGCAGCAAGAAGCAGATATGGATAAGCCTCTGAAGGTCAGTGTTTACGGGCAGTTCCTTCAAAGACCTCTGACAAATTCTGTTTCCCTGACATATCTTTAACATTCCGCTCAATTACCCTATTAATCCTAAGTGGGTGGCCAGATGTGAACGCGTGATAAGGCTCTAATTCATATACATTTCTCTTTTGCCCTGGTTTTGTGTTTGTTTTAAGAAAATGACTCACTAAAGCACGTACGTGTGATTTCTACCTCTCCTCCTCTGAGCTGTACTCAGTGCCTTCCTTCCTCCCCCAAGGAACAATCAGTTCTCTAGCTGACTTCCCCTGGCCCCAGTTCAAGCCCAGCCTCTCGCTTCCGTTTGACTCGCTTTGTCTCTCTCCTGCCCCTCACTGACCCCAGAGCTGCCTGCTCCTCGACAGCCTTTTCCTTCTGCTGCTCAACGCACATTATCCAGCAAGGTGAGGGCAGCCACTCATAGCTGCTGTCTTCAAGAGATGTTCCCAACAGTGGAGCGTGTATGTAAATGACCTTAGAGTATTTTCAACATGGCTGGAACCCTGGTGGCAGAGTGGTTAAGTGCTTGGCCGCTAACCAAAAAGTTGGCGGTTTGAACCCATCAACAGCTCCACAGGAGAAGAGACCTGGCAATCTGCTCTCGTAAAGACTAAAATCAGTTCCGACTCATAGCAGCCCAATAAGACAGAGTAGAACCACCCTGTAGGGTTTCCAAGGCTGTAAATCTTTACAGAAGCAGACTGCCACATCTTGCTCCCACAGAGTGGCTGGTGGGTGGGTTTGAACGATGACCTTTCGGTTAGCAGCTGAGCGATTAACCACTGTGTCACCAGGGCTCCTCCGTAAAGATTACAGCCTAGGAAACCCTATGGGGCAGCTCTGTTCTGTCCTCTAGGGTCACTGTGAGTCAGAATCCACTCGACGGCACACAACACCACCATTGTTCCTTTAGTTGAAGAGATGGTCCTGTATCTATTTGGTACGTATCCAGGGGATTATGCTCTCTCTCTGTTCTTCCAGGCGGAAGCTGTGCAGGAGGAGGAAGACACCACAGTGCATGAAGATGACCTTTCTAGCTCCATCAACGAGCTCCCAGCCACCTTCGAATGCAGCGACAGCTTTAGCCTGGGCATGACTGAGGCGGAGGAGAAAGGCGACCGAGCGCTGGATCAGTTTACGCTTGCAAGGTAAGGGTGGGAATGAGTGAAGTCATTACACAGGGCACGTTCTATCGCTTTCACGCCAACTCAGGTTAATGGTCACACCTGCACTGCGGGGCCTGCCTAGTAAAGGGTGACTTAGGGCTGTCAGCTGGGCTGGAGTCATCCAACCCCAGCACGTGGCACTGTGTAGAACCAGGAAAAGATACTCAGATAGGAGCTCAGGAAGCTGTGTTGGTGTTGTGGTGTTGGTGTTGGATTGGCTCCAGCTCATGGTGACCTTTTGTATATAACAGAACAAACGTCACCCAGTCCTGCACCATCTTCGTGATCGTTGGTGCGTTTGAGTCTGTTGTTGTGGCCGCCGTGCCAGTCCATCTCGTGGAAGGTTTCCCTCATTTTCGCTGACCCTCTGCTTTACCAAACATGGTGTCCTTTCCTGGCGATGGGTCTTTTCTGATGACGTGTCCAAAGTAAATGAGCAGAAGTTGAGCCAGAGAGCCCCATAAAAAGCCAGAGGGACCTGGGCACGTGGTCCAGGCCTTGTAAGCTTTGAAGATCAGCAAAACTTGGCAAGCTATGGAAACGTGGAGTCCTTTACATTTTGAGTTAAAAGACCAGAACGAGAGACTCTTTGTAAACCAAATACCACCTGTTTTTTAAGTGGGTGGCTTCCAGCCTGGTGGCTGATATTTCTGAAACTAGTGAGATACAGTTAGAGAATATGAATAGAGAAAATATATAATAATGAATAGACAAAAACACCATAAAAATTCCGTTGCCATCCATGAATAGACATATGCACACCTATGTTCATGGCAGCATTGTTCACAATAGCAAAAAGATGGAAACAACCTAGATGCCCAGCAACAGCTGAATGGATAAACAAACTATGGTACATACACACAGTGGAGTACTGCGCAACAATACAGAACAACGATGAATCTGTGAAGCATCTCATAACATGGGTGAAACTGGAGGACATTATGCTGAGTGAAATAAGTCAATCACAAAAGGACAAATATTGTATGAGACCTCTATTGTAAAAACCCATGAAAAAGTTCACACCCAAAATGTAACAATCTTTGTTGGTTATAAGGGATGGGAGGGGTGGGGGGGAAATACTAAATAGACAATAGATAAGTGGTAACTTTGGTGAAGGGTGAGACAGTACACAATACTGGGGAAGCCAGCACAACTTGTACAAGGCAAGGTCATGGAAGCTCCATAGACACATCCAAACTCCCTGAGGGACCAAATTGCTGGGCTGAGGGCTGTGGGGACCATGGTCTTGGGAACATCTAGCTCAGTTGGCATAATACAGTTTATAAAGAAAATGTTCTACATTCTACCTTGGTGAGTAGCGTCTAGGGTCTTAAAAGCTGTGAGCGGCCATCTAGATACTCCACTGGTCTCACCCCATCAGGAGCAAGGGAGAACGAAGAAAACTAAAGATACAAGGGAAAGATAGTCCAAAGGACTAATGGATCACAACTGCCACAGCCTCCACCAGACGGAGTCCAGTACAACTAGATGTGCCCGGCTACCACCACTGACTTCTCTGACAGGGATCACAACAGAGGGTCCCGGACAGAGCTGGAGAAAAATGCAGAACAAAATTCTAACTCACAAAAAAAGACCAGACTTACTGGCCTGACAGAGGCTGGAGAAACCCTGAGAAAATGCCCCCGGACACCCTTTTAGCTCAGTACTGAAGTCACTCCTGAGGTTTACCCTTCAGCCAAAGATTAGACAGGCCCATAAAACAAAATGAGACTAAAGGGGCACAACAGTCCAGAGGCAAGGACTAGAAGGCAGGAGGGGACAGCAAAGCTGGTAATAGGGAACCCAGGGTTGAGAAGGGAGAGTGTTGACATTTTGTGGGATTGTTAACTAATGTCATAAAACAATATGTGTACTAATGAGAAGCTAGTTTGTTCTATAAAACTTCATCTAAAGTACAATTTTTAAAAAAAAAAAAGCAATATAGGAAAAAAAAAAAACCGTTGCTGTCAAGTCAATTCTGACTCACAGCGACCCTGTAGGACAGAGCAGAACTGCCCCATAGGGTTTCCTAGGCTGTGATCTTTACGGGAGCAGGTCGCCAAGTCTTTGTCCTACGGGGAGCCCCTGTGTGGGTTCAAACTGCCAACCTTTCAGTTAGCAGCCAAGCGAGTAACTTGCACCACCAGGGCTCCTTGTTTATGCATACGCGTTCATTAATACTCTCCCTCCATAAAGGAAAACTTAGAAGATTCATAATTTTCATTTTTTATAATGAAAAAAGAAAAGGGAGGAAAGTGCCACGGCGTAGGGCCTGCTGTGCACGTTGTCGGGAGGGCCAGCTAGGAAGGTACAAGACCGTTACTGAAGGACCGAAGAGGTACGAGAGTCCCTGGGTGGTGCAAATGCCTAACGCGCGCAGCCGCTAACCAAAAGGTTGGAGGTTCAAGTCCACTCAGAGGCACCTTGGAAGAAAGGCCTGGCGATCTACTTCTGAAAAGTCAGCCACTGGAAACAGTTCTACTCTGACACACGTGGGTTCACTGTGAGCTGGAATGAACCCGACGGTGACTGGTTTTTAAAAGAGATGCAGACTCTGTGCAGAGGCAGTCAGAAGTGGAGAAATCACAGAAGTCCTAGAGGTGAAAATTCTCTTTCCTAGCATCATAAAAGAACCTTGGGGACGTTTGAATGACAGCCAGCTCCCCAAAGCATGTAAGACCTCCTGCTGCTGGCTCTGGGTTAGAATTTACTGAGCCTGGGGAAGGACAAGAAGGCCATCCCCTCTTGACATAGTCATTTTCCTTTTTTCCAGCTTTGGAGAAGGGGACAGGGGAGTCTCCCCGCCTCCCTCACCCTTCTTCTCTGCCATCCTCGCTGCCTTCCAGCCCACGGCCTGTGACGACGCCGAGGAGGCCTGGCGCAGCCACATCAACCAGCTCATGTGTGACTCGGACGGCTCCTGTGCTGTGTATACATTTCATGTGTTCTCCTCTTTGTTTAAGGTATGGTGCCCTCGCGACCTCAGGGGCTGAGTCTCTTAGTGGAGTCAGGGGGCTTCTGATTTCAGCAGCGGTGCCATTTTGTTCTGGGTTTGTACTGTTTTCTCATCCACGTGTTGTTGCCGTCACGTCGACTCCGACTCATGGTGACCCCCTGTACAACAGAACGAACCATTGCCGCATCCTGCGCCACCCGCGCGATTGCTGGTCCGCTCAAGTCCACTGACGCAGCCACTGTGTCAGTGCATCTCACTGAGGGCCTCCCTTGTCTCACTGGCCCTCCACTTCACCAGACAGCTGTTGGTCTTTCCTGATGATGTGTCCAAAGCAACAATATTCTGTTGCATCCCATAGGATTTTCGTTGGCTAATTTTCGAAAGTAGATCACCAGGCCTTTCTTCCTAGTCTGTCTTAGTCTGGAAGCTCTACTGAAACCTGTCCACCATGGGTGACCCTGCTGGTATTTCAAATACCAGTGGCACAGCTGCCAGCATTGCAGAACACACAAGCCATCACAGGAGGGCAGACTGGCGGATGGTGGTATCGTGAGTTAGGGACAGTGATTTGAGTGGACTGAAGGAAAGGATCTTCTCAGCACCAGCAGGGACAGCATGGCAGAAAAGAGAGGCAGGAAAATAAGGAAATCTGTAAAAAGTGCAAAATGGAAACTAATCCTTATTAATCAGGTTGTTGAGAGACCCTGATTTTTCAGAGGCTAGGATACTTCATCAGTACCCAGCGTCACTGAATTATACATGTGGATGTTGCTGAAATGGTGTCTCTTGGGCTGTGTAGACTTTTCACCAAAGTGAAAACAAAACAAAGCCCCATGGAGCAGTTCTACTTTGTAATACACGGGGTTGCCATGAGTTGGAATCGACTTGTCAGCAACGAGTATGTATGTATACACACATACATACACACGCACACACACACACACACACGCGGGTAAAATGGAAAGTTACCTTCTATATTGAAAGTTTTTAATCATATAGCAGGGTTAAATTTTATTAAATGTTTTTATTGTCTCAATGGAGATCAGATTTTTTTATTAATGTAAATTACATTGATTATCAAATATTAAACCAAACTTAAACACTATTGCTTAAAAAAAAATGTATAAAGAAGAGCTTAAATATTGTTCCCAAGTACTTAAAACTTAGAACATCATTTCACAGAAAATAATGAATATCACCCATCAGTACTGTGCTCCTTTAAAAAAATCACCCATATGAGCCAAATGGTCAACAATGACTTTAAAACAAAGATGAGAATGTAAGGGGGCAGGGAAACTAGGTTAATGGAAACAGAACAACCAGAACGGAAATAGTGAGCAAGTTTACACGTTGTAAAGAGTGTAACCAATGTCACTGAACAACTTGTGTAGAAATTGTTGAATGGGAACCTACCTGGTGTGTAAGCCTTCACCAAAAACACAATAAAATAATATTTATAAAAAATCCTTTCAACATTTCAGTAGCCAGAGTCACTTGACTGAATTCTGCTCTGCAATGCGCAGTGTTGGTATGATTCTGGGCATTGTAAAGCTCTTTTTATGATAGGGGAAAACGCCTCCTATTTTGTAGACATTAAGCATCAGGCCAACCTCACCACTGTATCTCTAAGGTTACCCATTAATCCGTTATCTTCACAGAGTAGAGGAGTAGACAAATCTGTAATAGTCTACCTTAAATAATTTCAGATTCAGAAAGCCATATTTTTAGTTTATATAAGGGCAAAGCCTGCTTTTGAGCCTGAGGCCCTTCGTACAACCCACTTTGGAAGCTTTCTATACCAATAGGGCTGTGGGCTACGGCTTCTCACTTGGGGTCTTATTTGGGCCACTGTCCATCAACGTCTTCACTTTACTTTTAGTGCAAACTCTTAGAAAGTTGAACAGACAAAGTAAGGCTGTGCCTGGGGTTAACTAGGGGTTGGAGGGAGTGTTGGGCTTAAGACAGAGAATAACTGGCTGCTGAAAGATAAGAGTTGCAGAAATACTTCCACATTAAGCCAGTGTCTTAGTTCCCTAGTGCTGCTATAACAGAAATACCACAAGTGGAGGGCTTTAACAAACAGAAATTTATTTTCTCACAATTTAGGAGGCTTGAAGCCTGAATTCAGGGCACTGGCTCTAGGGGAAGACTTTCTCTTTGTCAACTCTGGGGCAAGGTCCTTGTCTCTTTTCAGCTTCCATTCCTTGGTTCCTTGGTGATCCTCACGTGACATATATCTTCCCATCTGTTTGTGCGTCCTTCTCTGTGCGTAACCTACTCTTTTTATATCTCAAAGGTATTGATCTGTTTAAAACACACCCCACACTGATATGGCCTCATTAACATAACAAGAAAGTCCTATTCCCAAATGGGAATATATCCACAGGTATACCAAACCACCCCATTGCTGTCAAGTCAATTCCAACTCATAGCGACCCTATAGGACAGAGTAGAACTGCCCCATAGGGTTTCCAAGGAGCGAACTGCTGGCTTTTTCGTTAGCAGCCAAACTCTTAACCACTGCGCACCAGGGCTCCATTCACAAGTATAGAGGTTTAGAATTTACAACACGTGTTTTTGGAAGACACAATTCAATCCATGACAGTCAAGGTAGGCTCCTCTCAGCCCCCTCAGGACACGCCCCTCTTGGCCCTGCGGTCTCTTGCCACTGACTCTGCTGCTGGGCCCCTTCCAAGCCTCGCTCTGTCTTCGGTGTTACAGCTCTTTTAGGCGGTTCCTTGCTTCCTCTCTCTCTCTCTTCTCATTTCTTTCTTCTGCTTCTTCCTGCTGCTTCTCTTCCTGCTGCTTTTCTTCCTGCTTCTTTCTGTCTGAAAAACCTGTGGGGTTGGCTGCATAGATACACAATTCCTTGCCAATTTCAAGGCACGGCCCCTCCCAGCAAGGCCACAAACTGACCAATCCCCTCTTGGTAGGCCACAGATGCTTCATTTGCATGGCCCATAGTCACCTCATTTGCACAGTCTATTGACCAGTCCCTGCAAGGTACATACCAATCACAGGGCAGGCCGCAGCCCAGGACCAGACAAAAAGTATCCAGCCAAGTTGTTTACACCTTACCCAGGAAATGTAACAAGGCCTCTGGGGTGGAAAACTAGGGCAAAGGTCACTCCTCAGGGCTCAGAGGGAAAATTTCTCAGGCTGTTTTTCCAGAGAACCAAGGCAGAAGACACATAGAGGGACTCATTTCCCACAGCCTGGTTTGTCTGGCGGGAGCTGGGCAGCCCTACCCCCGTGCCCTCCCCTGGGGACTCTCTGGCCACTTCGAGAGTCATGCTCAAGCTGCAGGAGAGAGTCTAAGAGACCAAAGACTGATCACGCTGTGGCTCAAGGAGAGAAACGCCTTCAAAAAATCACATCCAGTAGCTTTCGTGCAGAGAGCACCTTCCTCCGAGAGGGACTGAGGGGACACCTGGCGGGCGAAAGTTCACTTTCTAAGATGCTTCTTTCACCTTCAGCAAGGAAATGTGCTCAGTGTTCACAGCCCAGCATCCTGACAACACAGCGGTTGTGAATGGGGGAAGAAAGCAGTGCCAATTAAAATGCAGCATGAGCCGGGAGGTGGGGCTGGGAACAGGTCCTGGGGGAGGCATTTGGATGTGGATTTTTTTTTTCCAAAATTATATTAGAGCAATCCCCTGTGGAGCTTATCTGCAGTAATAACCATAGTACAAATGTGTGCCTCCTATTTTTATTTTTAATATTATATTTAGCCCTGAGAACTTCCTCAGTCCCCATCAAATGCTGCGTGACTGAGAACAATACTGGGAGTACAACTAGATAGTAATAATATGCACCGGGGCTCATTGTTTCTTGTCAAGGGTGCCACGTCCATTCAATGGGGAAAGAACAGTCTCTCTGATAAATGGTGCTGCAACAACTGGATCTCCACATGCAAAAGAACGAAGCTGGACCCTTACCTTACACCGTATGTGAAAAGTGACTCAAAAGGGATCAACGACCTCTATATAAGAAGTAAAGAATATAAGAACTAAACCATAAAGCTCTTGGAAGAAAACACAAGGGTAAAACCTCAAGCCCTTGTTTTTGACGATGGATTCTTAGATATGACACCAAAAGTACGCTGCAAAAGAAGCAACAGCTAAATGGGACTTCGTCAAAATGAAGAACTTTTGTACATCAAAGGGCTTTATGGACAAGTGACGAGAACCTACTGAACAGGAGAAAATGTTTGGAAACCGTATATTCTGGATATATGAAGAACAAAGAACTCCTACGACTCAACAGCAGAAAGACAAACAACTCAGCCAAAACATGGGCGAAGGACTCGTGTAGACATATCTGCAAAGACGATATATGAATGACCGACAAGCACGAGAAGATGCTCAACATCATTAGCCATTAGGGAAATGCAAATCAAAACCTCAGTAAGATACCACTTCACACCCACTGGGATGGCTATTAGCGGAAAAATAGGAAATAACAAGTGTTGGCAAGGATGCAGAGAAATTAGAACCCGAGCCCATTGGTGGTGGGAATGTAAAATGGTAAAGCCGCTACGGAAAACAGTTTGGCAGTTCTTCAAGAAGTTAAGCGTAGAATTACCATGTGACCCAGCAACACCACTCCTAGGTGTATGTCCAAGAGGCCTGAAAGCAGGGACTTAGACAGACATTGTACGCCCATGCTCATTGCGGCATGATTCACAGTAGCCAAAAGGTATAAACAACCCCAAGTGTCCATCAACAGATGAATGGATAAACAAAGTGTAGCCCCTAAATACAGTGGAATATCCCTCAGCTATAAAGAGAAGCGAAATTCTGACGCATGCTCAGACATGGACGAACCTTGAGATCATTGTGCAGAGTGAAAAAGTCAGACACAAGAAGACAGAAATTATATGATCCCACTTATATGACATATCTAGATTAGGTAAATACATAGAGACAAAAGTTTATTAGTGGCTACCAGGGGCCCTGGTGGCACAAATGTTTAAGCACTCAGCTGCTAACCTAAAGGTTGACAGTTCAAACCCACCCAGTGGCTCCCCAGGACAAAAAGCTGGCGATCTGCTCCCGTAAAGATTACAGCCTAGAAAACCCAATGAGGCAGCTCTACTCTGTCACATGGGGTTTCTAGGAGTCGGAATTGACTCAGCAGCACCTAGCAACAACAAATACCGCCCGCCTTTTTATGATCTGTCACTGACAGAACTAGCCTTCTCAGCACAATATGTTATAAACCCAGATTTCACCTTACCCTTCTGTAAGATGGAAAGAACCCCAAACTATTCAGGGGGCATGAATCCTAGTCCCGGCTCTGCCACTCAACTAACTATGGGATGCTTGACGTGGCATTTCACCCCCCTGGCTCCTTTCAGCTCTAACATGCTGTCATTTTGTGTGTTTTTTTAACTGCACATACAATTAACAACACCATAGAGATGTACGTCCGTTGTTCATTCTACCAAGATTCTCAGATGCCTTAAATAAAAAATAAATAACATGCAACATGGTGGGCTTTTTTCTAATGTGACTTATAAAGAACCTGCAGGTGTTTGGGGGACATGTTAGTTTCCCCCATAAACAAGGACATAGTATTTCTCATGGATTCGATTCTATAACTCAGAAGTATAACGACTGTTTGGGAAAAGCCAACGCCTAGAAATGGAATTACTTTTTATTAAGTACTTTGTTCTTTTTGTTAACAGTATGGTGTGCTGGAAAGTTTAGGGGGCAAAACTGTCCTCATTTTGGCACTTGAGATAGGCACAGTGAATCTGATTCTTCCTAATTATGATTTGCTTCTCAGGCACTGTGGAAGGGACGGTAACTTCTACATTTATGGGAGAAATGTGGACTTGGGAGTCAGAGTCACCCTTACCTTACACTCACTAATTGCATGACCTTAATAAAGGACTCATGTAACCTCTGTCTTTCGTTCTTCATTTATTTATTTAGGTGAAAATATGTACAACAAAACATACACCCGTTCACCAATTTCTACATGGACAGCTCATTGACAATGGTTACATTCTGTACATTGAGTCACCACTCCCCCGTCTCTGCCCCATTGTTTCACCCACATTAACTTAGACTCTCTTCCCCTTCAAGTTCTCAGCTGTGCTTTAGAGTTACTTTTGTCATTTCAGTCTCTTAGAGGTAATTCTTCAATAGGGTGCAGTGCAAGACAGACATTCTTTATAGAGCTACATTGTTTAAAGATGGCCTCATGGGATACTTTGGGCTCAAGGTTCAAATGTCGTTTGCAGGCCAGAGATTTGGGGGTCCCTCCAGTCTCAATGTGTCCAATTAGTCTGGTTTCCAGTAAGAATTTGAAGTTCCGTACCTCAGTTTTCCTCCTCTTGATCAGGATCCATCTATTTTGTCCCTGAACAAAACATTCAGTAATGGTAGCCGGGCACTGTCCCTTTCTTCTGATCTCATGGAAAAGGAGGCAGTAGTTCATGGAGGCATTAGACCTGCAGACCATTTCCTTCTCCGACTCCTGGCTCTCCTTCTTCCTCTGCTGCTCCAGGCGCATTTAACCTCTCTTAACCTCAGTTTCTTCGTCATGTTGTGAGGATTAATGAGTTGACGTATGTAAAGCTATAGAAGGGAATCTGGTACATTGGAGACTCCTGATCAGACACATTCTGAGAAGACAATATTATTATAGGTCCTAGGTAGCATGAAAGGAGCCCTGGTGATGCAGTTTTTAAGCGCCTGGCTGCTAACTGAAAGGTTGGCGGTTCAAACCCACCAGTGCTTCTGTGGGAGAAAGACCTGGAGATCTGCTCCTGTAAAGATTACAGCCTAGGAAGCCCTGTGGGGCAGTTCTACTCTGTCACATGGGATTGCTGTGAGTTGGAATCGACTCAACGGCACCCAACAAAATGTAGCATTTATTATTTTATTCTTTCAAAAAAAAAACCCTTTGCCGTTGAGTTGATTCTGACTCATAGCAACCCTATAGGACAGAGTAGAACTGCTCCATAGGTTTTCCGGGGAGCAGCTGGTGGATTCAAACTGCTGACCTCTTGGTTAGCTGCCAAGCTCTTAACCACTGTGCTACCAGGGCTCCAAATATCACTCTTTCAGTGCCCTGTCTCTAAGAACACTCATCTTTGAAACCAAACAAGAGTGACATCTCTTTGCCTTTTCCTGCCACCCACAAGGAATCTCAGGACCTTCTCACTGATCTGACAAACAAGCTAGAAGGACTCCAGCTGCTGATCAGCACTGACCATCAGCCAGAAAACAACAGCATTTATTAAAATGGATTATATGACATTGTGAAGAATGTAACCAATGTCACTGAACAACTTGTGTAGAAATTGTTGAATGGGAACCTAAACTGTTGTGTAAACCTTCACCAAAAACACAATAAAATATTAATTAACAAAAAAAAAAAATAGATTCTACAAGCATTCACACGATGGGAAATGACATTTTAGGAACCAACCTTGTCCATACTGGATGATTATTTAGTTGATTTAAGACAAACATTCACTCTGTCCCCCTCCTCCTCCAACCCAGAGGACCTGTGCCCATTTAATATTTTTATAAAGATTAGAAAATCATTTTTGTTTAATATGTAAGTTAAAACTTGGCCTTTACATTGATCAAAGAGTCTATAGCAGAATCCTGATCAAAAGGAGGGAAATGTGGAACGTAATTCCAGATTCTCATGGAATCCAGACTTTCTGGAGCCATTCAGGCTAGATAACCCCCAAAACTATTGCTCTGAGGTAATCCTTAAATCTTAAAACTTAAGCCAAAAATATCCCCTGAAGTCTTCTTGAAACGAAACAATAGTTGAACTTAATCAGTAAAAAAAAATCTGTCTTGAGCATCATGCTCTTTTAAAGAACTCTGTATGGGATCACATTGGTAACAGCAACTGGAAAGGTTAGATATGAAGCTTAGGGGACAGTGAGGTTATGTTGACGGGGGAGGAACAATTCATAAAAGGAGGGTGAGGATGGTTGCACAACCTGAATGGAATCAATGTCACTGAATTATATGTGTAGAAATTGTTGAATTGGTGTATGTTCTGCTGTGTATATTTTCAACAATTAAAAAACAGATCCTATGAGCACCTGCATGTTTGGAAATGACATCTTAGAAACAATCTTTGTCCACTGCTGCATGAACTTTGTCCACTCCATCCTCCCCCTCCTCCTACCCAGAGGTCCCATGCCCATTTGATTTTTTTGCAAAGATTAGAAAATCGGTTTTTCTCTACTATGTTAAGTTAAAACTTGGTCTGTACAAATGGCCTTTGTTTTTCCCTCCAGAATATTCAGAAGAGGTTCTGCTTCTTAACCTGCGATGCAGCCAGTTACCTGGGAGATAACCTTCGTGGAATCGGATCCAAGTTTGTCAGCTCCTCCCAGATGCTTACCTCCTGCTCAGAATGCCCCACCCTTTTTGTGGACGCCGAGACTGTGAGTATTCCCAGTCCTGCTCTGGCCCTGGTAGCCTGCCGAGCTGATGGTGTGGAGCTTCTGAGTAGCTGATTGGGTTGTGTGTTGTTTTAAACATATCCCCAGTGTTTGTGAGCAGCGCTGGGTTGTGATATGTCTCCTAAAGATTGTGACGTGACTCCTCGGAGTCTGCAGAGTAATTACTGCACATCGCAGCCCAGATCAAGGAAAAAGACATTTTAGAGAAGCAGAAGAAAACTCCACCTCTGTGCCCTCTCCACGTGCTTCGCACCTCTCTCTGGTGGCTTTGACTTTGACAGCTGTGAGTATAGTGGGAGAACCACTGAACCAGCCTGGCCGACCCCTACACTGCCAGGTTGGCCAGCTATAGACACAGGTCACTACTTCCCCCACCCCCAAGTCCCAAATACAATGACTGGCTGTCCTTTGGATTCTAACAATGAATGATAAGTTTTAAAGCGTGGAGAGAATAGTCTCGGGCTGACAGTTGAATCAGTACGTTATGAATCAGGACTTCTAACTCTGCCAGACTGACTAGCTCTTAGAGAGCAGGGCTTGTATGTTACCTTTTTCTACGCCACCTCCCCCATGCATCTCACAGAACAGCATGTTTGCCGAGTGATTGCCAAGGTTTGGAGCCACTGAGGACGCGCTTTCATTTTAAAAGTCTCTGAAAAATCGGTCTTCTTAAGAACTTGAGGAGTGATTGGCTGTCTTGTAGCAAAGAATGCAACATGAGGAATCAATCTATTTTAAATGATCTGAATTGTATATTAAATTCAAAATCAGTTTGAAGGTCTCTTTGGAGATTGTCTGCACACTACCATGTTTTTCCCAAATAACGCACCCACGTAAATAATGCGTGGAAATAATAAAATTAAGTGAACAATTCTGGGATCGCGCACCCATGCATATACTGCACATGTCTCAAGACATTTCCAGAAGTGCATTTCGTCCTTATTCACCGTCCTCCCATATTACAAGTAAATCATATTGTCCTATTCATTTTATTTCATTCTGTTTATTTTCTTTAATCTCTTGCTTCTGTGTATAAAATAGTCTGAAAATGTTACTTTTGATCATAATTGTATAGTAAAGATATAAACCACGGCCACAAAGTCATGGATCGAGTTTGGTAGCCCCTCGGTAATCAGAAAATAAACAATCGAAACTGTGCATTTGTTTCTATTAATTTAATTCAATTTAAATTGATAATTATAGCGCATTAGCTCGACAGTTGAATTCAAAAACCTTCTCAGATCATCTCATGAAACCATTAGGTTATGTTAAGTCTGCTTATTTCACAGTTTAATTATGTCTTCTTGGTGTCAATTGAAGTCAGCAACATGTAAAAAGAATTGGCATAGCGCACTTACAAAAATAACATGCAAGGGGGTTGCGCCGTTGGAAAAAGAACATGTAACACATGCATTATTTGCAAAAAAAATACAGTACTTGAGTATTATTGGATAAAGATAGTAGAGTTCATGCATAAAATAGATATCATACCTTAATGTAGTCTTCTGTGGAATACTTGTTAAGACTTGTCTGTCTATACTGATGCGAGAAAAACTTGGTATTTTCATAGGATGCTTGTATTAGCAAGCTAACATTACAATTGCAGCCGACAGTAAAGCAGAATGACAGATTTCACAGCTTATTGAAACAGATACCACTGCCATCCCTTAACATTACTTGGAAATATCCTTCTCGTTTCTCTCTGTGTAGCCATGCCTTTGTGCTGGTATCTCTCTAGTTGTTTTAACACACATTATTTTCCTGTCTTTAGCTCCTTTCCTGTGGACTTCTGGACAAGCTCAAGTTCAGCGTTTTAGAATTGCAAGAATATTTGGATACCTACAACAACAGAAAAGAGGCCACTCTCTCAGTAAGCTTTTGTGTTTCTGTGCATATACACGCAGTTAGAACCCAGTGAAGCCAGCCACTAAGAGTTCAGGGGAGGTGCTGTGATTAACCTAAGATAAGCCCTTTTGAGAATAGAAGACAGACTTCCTCTTTTCCTCTGTTAGGGATTCAGTTCCAATTTAATGGTGGGTGAACTGTGGTAGTATCGCTTATATAAGTGATACCTACAAAAAAGAAATTTTTCAGCTTTCACTTTTTTTCTTAATATTTTTATTAGAGTGAAAGTATACAGAACTAAAGATACACCATTTGAACAATTTCTACGTGTACAATTCAGTGACACTGGTTACGTTCTTCAAGTTGTGCAGCCTTCTCACTATCCTTTCCCACATTATTCTACCACTGTTATCTTAAACTCCCTGCCCTCTAAGCTTCCCATCCAACCTTTGGAGTAGTTGTTGTCAATTTGATCTCACATAGGTAACTCTTTAAAAGAGCACAATGCTCAAGGTAGCCATACTTTACCAATTAAGATAAGCTAGCTATCTTCTGGTCAAAGAAGACTTCAGGGGATAGTTTTGGTTTAAGGTTTAAAGTTTAACGATTATTTCAGGGCACTAGTTTCTTGGTTGCATCCATTAACAATTGCCTCCGTTGGCATGAGACCAGAAGAACTGGATAGTGCCCAGCTACCATTCCTGAACATTTTGATCAAAGATTCTATAGAAGAATCCTGATCAAAAGGGGGAAAATGTAGAACAGAATTTCACATTCTAAATGGAATCCAGACTTTCTGGAGCCATTGAGGCTGGATGAACCCTCAGCTTTCACTTTTAACCCCTTAATGTCCCCACCAAGAAATTGGAAAAAGTGGGCATCTGCTGGCTATGTACTTTATCAATGTATATTTTCTCAGAGATTTGAAATGTTTGATTACTTCCTTCTAGGGTTAGCCAAACCCAAAACTAGTTGTACTGCATCTCACCACTCTCGTCTTCTTAACCACTCTTGGTAGCTGTTTCTCTTGTCTGCATGGCTTTTGTTGACCTTCGCGCATGCTCTTTATTGTTTGCTTCCTTCGTAGGTCTAGATTGTAAAACGTTAGAGACAAACTGTCTCAGTCATCTAGTGCTGCTCTAACAGAGATACCACAAGTGGATGGCTTTACAAAAGAAAAGTTTATTCTCTCACAGTCCAGTAGGCTACAAGTCCAAATTCAGGGCATCAGCTCCAGGAGAAGGCTTTCTCTCTCTCTGTCGGCTCTGGAGAAAGGTCCTTGTGCTGCATCAGTCTTCCTTTGATCTAGGAGCATCTCAGTGCAGGAACCTCAGGTCCAAAGGACGTGCTCTGTTCCCGGCGCTGCTTTCTTGGTGGTATGAGGTTCCCATGTGTCTCTGCTTGCTTCTCTCTTTTATATCTCAAAAGAGATTGGCTTAAGACACTATCCAATCTTGTATACCTCATCAGTATAACTGCCACTAATCCATCTTATTAGATCATAGTGATAGAGTTTACAACACATAGGAAATCACATCAGATTACAGAATGGTACACAATCATACAATACCGGGAATCATGACCCAGCCAAGTTGACAGATATTTTTGGGTGACACAATTCAATCCATAACAGTTCCCATTTGACAATTTCTACACAAATTGTTCAGTGACATTAGTTACATTTTTCACAACGTGTCAACATTCTCTTTAGTTGCGTACTGGTGGTTCTGTTTCCAGTACTCTAGTTTCCCTGCCCCCTTATCTTCTCATCTTTGCTTTAGAGAATTGTTGACCTTTTGGACTCATAGAGATGGTTTTTCACGGAAGCACTGTACTCACAGGTAATACCCTTTATTTTGTGTGCCAACCAGTTATTCTGCTGAAAGGTGAACTCAGAGACAGTTTCAGTTCAAGGTTTAAAGAGTATCTCAGGACTATAGTCTCAGGGAGTCCTCTGGTCTCAACTGGTCCAGTATTTCTGGACTTTCTAAGAACTTAAGTTCTGTTCCATGTTTTTCTCCCATTCTGTCATGATCCATCTATTGTGGCTCTGATCAGAATGGTCAGTAGTGGTAGCCAGGTACCACCTAGTTCTTCTAGTCTCAGGGTAGATGAGGCCGTGGCTCGTGTAGGCTGTTAGCCCTGTAGACTAGTTTCTTCTCTGAGACTCTAGTTTCCTTCTTTCTCTTCTGCTTCTGACAAGACCAATAGTTGTATCTTAGATGGCTGCCCACTAGCTTTTAAGACCCTAAATGCTACTCACCTCACTAGGATGTAGAACATGAACTTTGTGAACTGTATTTTGCCAGTTGACTGAGTTGTCCCATGAGACTAAGGTCCTAAGCCTTCAAACTCAGAGCTGTCATTGTTTTCTTCTGTGATCCTTTCATTCTGGTTGGAGAACAAGCCAGTCTTTTCATGGCACGTGTGGATTTCAGTTCTCTAGTGCTCATTGCTTTCTACCCAAAGGTTCCTCTCCACATCTGTGTTAGATGCTATCCCAGATGCTTAAGGCTGACAGAACCTCTAAGTAACTGAGCCATTAGTATAGGAGCTTTTCTTACCATGAAGTAGATCTGCCCAAAAGAAGCCTCTCGACAGAGAAGTAGGTCAGGTCGTGTTGACCAAAATATGTTTAAAACCAGTTGCCATTGACTCAATTCCCACTCACGGCGAACCCGTGTGTGTCAGAGTAGAACTGTGCTCCATAGGGTTTTCAGTGGCTGATTTTTTCAGAAGAAGATCGCCAGGCTTTTCTTCTGAGTCACCTCTGGGTGGACTCAAACCACCAGCCTATCAGTAAGCAGCCAAGCACATTAACCATTTGCACCACCCAAAACCCAAAAACCAAACCCATTGTCCTTGAGTCAATTCCAACTCATAGCAACCCTATAGGATAGAGTAGAACTGCCCCGTGGGGTATCCAAGGTTGTAATCTTTACGGAAGCAGACTGCCATATCTTTGTCCCATGCAGTGGCTGGTGGGTTTGAACTGCCAACCTTTTGGTTAGCAGCCAAGCGCTTAACCACTGCACCACCAGGCCTCTTGCACCACCCAGGAACTCCAAAAACATGATTATATAACAAAAAGTTTGAAACAACCTAACCTGTGAGAAAATGTCAGCATCTTATAATGTCTATCCTACAGAAAGTTTCTAACTATACATAAATTTGTTTTAATTTATACCTAAATTATGAATGGTCTTGTAAAACCAGTCCCCAGGGTGACATGTCACAATGTTGAAATTATGTTTTTAAATGCTCATCCCCAAACCGACATTCACAGATACTTTAATTTCAAACAGTTAACCTGGAACCCAAAGAAATGATCCTTTTCATAAGTCACTGTAGCAATAATTTCTTTTTCTTTCTCTTTCTTGCTTCCTTCCTTCATTGACTTATTGATCGATGGGAGGCTTAACAAATTTTCCCCGACAGAACGGATGTAAAAATGTCCTCGGGACATCGCTGATTTTACTGTTATGCATCTCTTTTTCCGAAAACAGTGGCTCGCAAATTGCAAGGCGACATTTGCCGGAGGATCAAGGGATGGAGTAATTACCTGCCAACCAGGGGACTCGGAAGAAAAGGTAATAAAAGTCTGTGAGAATCTCTCTCTTCTGTGCTCTGGCATCGTATGTTGGTTTTGACCCACGCAAGAAGGAAGGACCCCGCAAAGTCGGCCATACCAGAATTCCCATGAGCCCAAATAGAGTAAGACGGAGTGACGTCAAGCCAAGCGTGACTGTGTGTTGATGTGAGTTGGGGCTGATTTTCTCTCTTCTTTTTGGAAAAAAGTAGTGGTATAAAAATAACCTGTTTGCTGGACCCTGGCTAACGATACTAATCATTTCCTAATAAATTGTTGTGAAGTCAGAATATAAAACCAAATTTCATTCATTCTTCACTTAGTTCCTTCAGGAAAGGAGGTCTCGGTTGATCTTTTAGCAATCACTCTAAAACTGACTTTTCGTTCAGATTTCCTTTAACTGTGCGCCTTGAACAAGCTAGCTTGTAAACGTCTGCTGTAATTGTAAAGGAAATGGGGGAGAAGAGTGTGAATGGATTAAAATCGTCCATTCAGCAGGTGTGAGTGAGTGCCTTCTGTATGGCCCATACAGACGATGGATACATACTGAGCAACAGACAAAGCCTCTGCCCTCACAGAGCTTACGGACTTGGCACAGAGACAAACCTTAACGGGAAGATCACACAGGTATAGACCACAGTGAGAACCAAGAGAGAAAGGCAACAACAGTAAGCTATGAGAACACATAGGGGGAGGGGACTTCTGGGAAGGCTTCTCTGTGGAAGTGCCATTGAAGCTGACGTCTAAAGTACGAGCTAGAGTTAAGGAAGTGAAGGGGGCAGGTGGAGAGCCTGTGCAAAGGCCCTGAGGCAGGAGAGAACCTGGCCTTTTGCAAGAACTCCATGTATTCAGTGCAGAAAGTTGATAAGGAGAAAAATTTGAGAAGAGTGTAGAGAAGCTGGCAGAAGCCAGACTATGCAAGGCTTGGGTCTTCATCTTAGCAGCCTTAGCTCTTAACCACCGCCCCACCAGGGCTCCATCTTAGCGGCAATAGTAAGCAATTGAAAAGTTTTAACAGGAGTATATGATTAAATTAAGAAGCCCTGATGGTGCAATGGTTAAGCACTTGGCTGCTAACCAAAATGTTGGTGGTTCGAACCCACCCAGCGGATCTTCAAAAGAAAGACCTGGCGATCTGCTCCCGTAAAGATCATTGTTATTGTTGTTAGATGCCATCAAGTCGGTCTCGACCCGTAGTGACCCTATGTACTACAGAACGAAAAACTGCCCAGTCCTGCACCATGCTCACAGTCGTTGTTATGCTCCAGCCCATTGTCGCAGACACGTGTCAATCTATCTCGTTGAGCGTCTTCCGCTTTTTTGCTGACCCTCTACTTTACCAAGCATGATGTCCTTCTCCAGGGACTGGTCCCTCCTGACAACATGTACAAAGTAAGTAAGATGTAGTCTCGCTATCCTTGCCTCTAAGGAGCATTCTGGTTGTACTTCTTCCAAGACTGATTTGTTGGTTCTTTTGGCGGTCCACGATATAGTCAACACTTTTCTCCAACACCACAATTCAAAGGCGTCAATTCTTCTTCGGTCTTCCTTATTTATTGTTTAGCTTTTGCATGCATATGATGTGATTGCAGATATCACGGCCTGGGTCAGACGCTTAGTCCTCAAGGTGACATCTTTGCTTTTCAACACTTCAAAGAAGTGTTTTGCAGGAGATTTGCCCAATGCAATGCATCGTTTGATTTCTTGACTGCTGCTTCCATGGGTGTTGATTGTGAATC
>NW_004444089.1:3469181-3477447 GCF_000243295.1 Trichechus manatus latirostris
ATGGCTTGTTCCTCAGTCGGCCCCTGGCCTTGTTTTGACTGATGATATTGAGCTTTTCCATCGTCTCTTTCCACAGAGGTAGTCGATTTGATTCCTGTGTATTCCACCTGGCGAGGTCCATGTGTATAGTCGCCATTTATGTCAGTGAAAAAAGGTATTTGCAATGAAAAGGTCGTTGGTCTTGCAAAATTCTATCATGCGATCTCCGACTTCGTTTCTGTCACCAAGGCCATATTTTCCAACTACTGATCCTTCTTGTTTCTAACTTGCGCATTCCAATCACCAGTAATTATCAATGCATCCTGAATGCATGTTCGATCAATTGCAGACTGCAGAAGCTGGTAAAAATCTTCAATTTCTTCATCTGTGGCCTTAGTGGTTGGTGTGTAAATTTGAATAATAGTCGTATTAACTGGTCTTTGTTGTAGGTGTGTGGATATTATCCCATCACTGACAGCATTGTACTTCAGGATAGATCTTGAAATGTTCTTCTTGACAATGAACGTAACGCCGTTCCTCTTCAGGTTGTCATTCCTGGCATAGTAGACTGTATGATTTTCTGACTCAAAATGGCCAGTACCAGTCCATTTCAGCTCACTAACGCCTGGAATATCGATGTTTATGTGTTCTATTTCATTTTTGACAACTTCCAATTGTCCTAGATTCATATTTCATACGTTCCATGTTCTGATCATTAATGGATGTTTGCAGCTGTTTCTTCTCATTTTGAGTCATGCCACATCAGCAAACGAAGATCCCAAAAGCTTGACTCCATCCACATCATTAAGGTCGACCCTACTTTGAGGAGGCAGCTCTTCTTCAGTTGTCTTTTGAGTGCCTTCCAACCTGGGGAGCTCATCTTCCAGCACTGTATCAGACAGTGTTCTGCTGCTATTCGTAAGGTTTTCACTGGCTAATTCTTTTCAGAGGTAGACCAACTGGTCTTTCTTCCTAGTCTGTCTTAGTCTGGAAGCTCAGCTGAAACTGTCCATCATGGGTGACCTTGCTGGTATCTGAATACCGGTGACGTAGCTTCCAGCATCACAGCAACACGCCAGCCCCCACAGTACGACAAACTGATAGACACGTGAGAGCCGTAAAGATTACAGCCTAGAAAATCCCATGTAGCAGTTCTACTCTGTCACACGGAGTCGCTATGAGTTGAAATCAACTTGACGGCCCCCAACAGCAACAACAGCGGTTAGATTGGAGACGTTGGTGGTTCAGTGGTAGATTTCTCACCTTCCACACGGGAGGCCCAGTTTCAGTTCCCAGCAAATGCACCTCAATCACAGCCACCACCCACCCATCCGTGGAGGTTTGCGTGTCACTATGATGCTAAACAGGTTTCAGCAGAGCTTCCAGACTAGACAGACTAGGAAGAAAGGCCTGACAATCTACTTCTGAAAATCAACCAATGACAACCGTACAGATCACAACAGTCTGTAGTACATGAGGTCGCCATGAGTCGGGGGCCAAGTCAGCAGCAGCTACCAACAGCATTATTGGATGAGCACTCTCCAGCTCCACGGTGGGAACAGATTGAACTGGGCAGGGTGGGGATGGGAGGCTGAGTTAGGAGGCTGCTGCAGAGTGTGGGCATTTCAGATCGTGCCCCTCCAGAGGGTCAAAACTCATCGTTCTGTGTTGGAAGCACTGTAAAAAGAACCAAATAAAGTTTTGGGTAAAATTTTTCAACTAAGTAACAGTAGTTCAATTCCAATTTGGTAATTATTAGTGAAGCCCTGGTGGCACAACAGTTAAGCGCTTGGCTGCTATCTGAAAGGTTGATGGTTCAAATCAACCAGAGGCTCCATGGGAGAAAGACCTGGCGATCTGCTCTTGTAAAGATTACAGCCTAGAAAACCCTATGGGGCAGTTATACTCTGTCACATGGGGTCACTTATGAGTCAAAATTGACTCAATGGCACCTAGCAACAATTGTTATTGAAGAAGTTTTCAGTCTTGAGAGTGGCTGTCCATGCCGTCATGAGTCACGCAGTGAGCCCCTGGATTAAGTTTTCATGAAGAGAGCAAAAAGACTGGACAAGAAAACGACAAGGCTGAGAAGTATCTAGACAGAGCGTTGAGGTGAGATTTGCATTTCTATGTTGCTGCCTTTCTTGAGGACATACATTTGTATTTCACTTTATGGTTTATAGGGAGCTTTCAGATCCTTTGAGTCATTTCATCCTCCCCGGTGTAGGAGGCAGGGCAGGTGGTATTAGCCCCATTCTATAGATGAGGAAAGGAGCCCTGGTGGTGCAGTGGTTAAGCGCTCAGCTGCTACCCAAAAGGTCAGTGGTTTGAACCCGTCATCCATTTTTCATGCAAAAGATGTGGCAGTCTGCTTCCGTAAAGATTTATACTCTTGGAAACCATATGGGGCAGCTCTACTCTGTCATATAGGGTGGTTATGAGTTGGAATTGACTCAACGGCAGTGGGTTTGGTTTGGGTTTATAGATGAGGAAATCAAAGTTGATTTATCCAAGGTTACATGGCTAATAAGTGAAAGGCAGAACTACAGCGTGGCCACAAAGTCTGAAAGATGGCAAATACACATTTCAATTTTAAAATAAGTGTTTCTATTGTGCTTATAATTTATTTCTGTTGAGTTATTTTCTTTGCTTAGTTGCTCTTTTTTTCCCCCTGGTTCTTCTCCATCTTCCTTGACCCAAGCTTTCTCGTTTGTGCTTGTACTTCTCATTTCTTGTTGGTTTATTCTTTCTCATTTCTTCCTCATCCACTTCCTTCTATCTTCTCTTGCTTCTGTCTTGTAGCACTGGTTCCTCCTCATCTTTTTTCTTGTGTTTTTACTAAATCCAAGGAGTGAGCAAATAGCGTTCGTCTGTTCATTCATTTGTGTGTGTACATGGCAAGGTGTAGTGCTCAAGTGCTCAGCTGCTAACCGACGGTGGGTGGTTCAAACCCACCCAGCGGCTCCACGGGAGAGAGACCTGACCATCTGCTGTTGTAAAGATGACCGCCTAGAAAACCCTACGGGACAGTTCTACTCTGTCACATGGGGTCACTATGAGTCAGAATCAACTCAACAGCACCCAACAACAACAACATACACGGCAGCTCTGTTAACATTATAATAAATAAAGCCTCAAGAATACAGAAGTGGAAAGAAGGAGCTAACGGTTTTCAAGTACTGTATGGATTTAGTCTCAATTCGATCCTTTACAACAATCCTTTCAAGTAAGGGTGCTTCCAGTGTTGCGGATGAACAGAACTGAAGCTGAGAGGCGAACTGTGAAGGCCACGTTCTCCCCATTGTCCCTACTTGCTGTAATTTAGTCTTGGAGACAAAACATACACACCAGAAAAAGGTCGAGAATAATTTCCAGCATACATGCAAATGTCTACTATGGTTTTAGGAATCTGCATAAATAACAAGGAGGCATAAAACACACGTGAGCCCTGGTGGTACAAGGGTTAATCGCTCAGCTGCTAACAAAAGGTTGGCAGTTTGAACCCACCCAGCAGCTCCACAGGAGAAAGACCTGGCAATCTGCTCCTGTTAAGATTACAGCACCCTGTGGGGAAGCTCTGTCCTGTCACATGGGGTCACCATGAGTTGGAATCAACTCAATGGCACCCAATAGCAACAACATAAACCACACAGGAGTGATGAGAGATGAGGGGATATGTCGGGAAAGAATTGATAGAAGGGCAAATTCCGAGTCTGATGTTTCTAATGTGTTTGCAAAACCAGCCAGGCCTCGGCCCCACTGTTGGTGCTAGCGCAGTGCTTCAGAACTTGCCTGAGCTGCTGACAGACGCACTGATGACCGGAAAATGCAGGCAGTGAAGGAAGATGTTTACACTTCTCAGTATGTGACAATTCTGGGGTCTGAGGTGGGCCCAGAAGGCAAAGTTTATGCCACCTGTCTTAGGCTAGGTTCTTTACAGGAGCAAAACTAGTGAAGCGTATGTATAAATAGAGAGAGAGAGATTTATTTAAGAAAATGGTTCATGCAATTGTGGAGGCTGGTAAGTCCCAAATCCGTGGGTCAGGCAGCAGGCTGGAGGCTTCTCCTGACTCATATGGTTGCAGGGGCTGATGAACCCAGAATCTGCAGGTCAGGCAGCAGGCTGGAGGCTTCTCCTGACTCCTATGGTTGCAGGGGCTGATGAACACAAAATCTGCAGGTCAGGTGGCAGGCTGCTGGCTCACAAGGTTGCAGGAACTGGCGAATCCAAAATCTGCAGGTCAAGTGTCAGGCTGAAGGCTTCTCACATCCCAAGAACTGGTGGTTAGACAATGACGAGATGAATGCAGGATCAAGAGAGAGTGAGCTTTGCCAGAACATCTGTTTATATCATGGATACAGACCACACCCCTAAGGAAACTCCTCTTCCGGCTGATTGGCTGCTCACATCAGATCACAGAATGGGAAGTGACTACAGTGTCTGCCAAACCACTGAGAATCACAGCCTAGCCAAGTTGACGCATAACATTAACCATCACACCACCTAGAGAGAGAGATTGGTTGTCCTAGGAAGTCAGGCAAGGCTGGGTGATTTGGCTATGTTTTCTGTTTTAATTTGTCAGTAGACCCTGGAAGTAGTGTAGCCATGGGCACGCAGCTTGAACCACACACTCTTCAATTCCACCAGCCTTGACTGAACTCCTGTTGCCCTTGAGGTATGACTAAGCACAGTGGGGAGTGCAAAGTGAGGAAGACTTGGTTCCTATCACAGGTAACATGTGTACAAGGCAGGAAGCTGGCTTTGAGAGCAGATCAGGGAAAAGCTTTACACACTAAAGATGGTCCTGCAATGAAATGATGGTGTCACTCCACTTAAATATCAACCATATGTCCAGAGTTGTGGAGATATTGTTCTTTTGGTTAGAGCAACATTTGATCTCCTTCCATAAGCAAAACCCAACTAACATTTGACCTCAGAGCACTGCTCACCTTCAAGTGATTGCCTCCAACTCTCTTTCCTTTTGAAATAGGTTCTCTGTCTTCTGGAATAATTTGATGTTTCCAGCTATCCTGAGCATCCTTTACATAGGGACAAGTAGAACAGGAACAGGAAGTGAACTTATAACTTACAAAATCTGTCTGAATGGAAATTGAGAAGTAAACATGTGAATAATTATTGCACCTATGTGTTCTGTTTCAGACATGTGTGTCCTTTATGAAATGGCTAGTGCCTACCTTACTAAACCTAGCAAAGTAAGCTCTTGAACAGTCGGAGATATCACCAGCCAGAGAAGATGACGGGGCACAAGCAGGCATATGGCGTCTCGCCACTCCTCGAGTCCTACCAGGCTGGTCTTGTCTTTGCCCATAGCTGATTTCTACTCGTTCTTAACAAGTGACATAAGTAAGGATTGCCGTGGAATTGTTTGTGGAAGAGAAGATAACGCACTTGTTCTGGGCATTGAGTATTTTCCAGTTTCTCAATTTCTCCTCCCTCACCATAAAGTTGTAGGCATCAAAATAATGAAGAAAGATTATGCAATGCTGGCCTGTAAGCTCTAACTGATTCACAGACGTGTTTAACTAAGTCTGCACAGTAGTTTTTCATTAAGCTTGCACGATATTTTTCAGTTGAACCTACATTTAAAATTTTTCACAGACACACAAAACTGAATTTCTGGCATCCCTAAAAATAAGAAGGTGTAGCAACACTGGGACCGCCTTCCTAGGTGACAACTGTCAGCTGGAGTTGACTATCGGCTGCCCCATTTGAACCGTTCTCCATAGTCCTCACTGCCTATTGTATTGAGTTCCTAATGCTGAAGGCAAGAGTCAGGTGCTCCTCATCATGATGCTTGGACTACTGTTTTTCTTAATAGGAAAATATGGCTCTGGACCCAAGTCCCCAAGGAGCCCTGGGGGCACAGTGGTTAAACGCTTGGCTACTAACTGAAAGGTTGAAAGGTCGAACCCACCAGCCGCTCCACGGGAGAAAGATGTGGCAGGACAGAGCAGAACTGTCCCATAGGGTTTCCAAGGCTGTAATCTTTTGACTCGACAGCAATGGGTTTGGTTTTTTTGGTTTAATCTCTATACAAGCAGACTGCCACATCTTTTCTCCCACAGAGCGACTGGTGGGTTTGAACTGCCGACCTCTCGGTTAGCAGCCGAGCACTTAACTACTGTGCCACCAGGGCTCCTGGAAAGAAGAAGGCATAGTGTACACTGAGAAGGAGTGTGGTTTGCACGTCTCACGAAATGTGTCTCCCTCATTCACAGACACTGCTTTAGGAACATTGTCTAAGCCTACGCATGTCAAGAAGAGCGAGGAAGTCTTCATGACTTAAAAGCAGTACTTGTCATTTTGGAATTCATTCTGGAGTGACTGCTACTTGGTGGGTTAAGTCAATCTAAGTGTAGGTAGAGGAGGGGAGACTCTCCACCTCTAAGTTGTAGATTCCCTAGGTAGCCTGGCCCTACAGCTAACTAGCACAGCTCATCTCCCGACTTCTGCAGAGGTGGCCCCTGGGAAGCTGGAGATGTTCCCACTCCATCTGTTATAGGTGGTTTGAGTTGACACACTCATAATTCCATAGATCTTTCTGAGTGCCTACTTGAGCATTTGACTTTTTGGACTCAAGTGCATTTAATTTCATATATAACTATATGTAACCTAACATATAATTCCATCTTATTATATTAATTTCATCTTTTTGTATTCAAGTCATTATTCCAACTGTTGGGACATTGTCGGACACTAACCCTCTCAGTTATATACAGGCAGTCCCCCATTGCAAACATCCAACTTACGTACAACCTGTAGTTACGAACCAACCCCAGTAAAGCCTATTGTATCAAAAATTTGTGATACATACAATGGTTCCCAATAATAAACAGACTCTATTTGTGGCGCACATCAAAACATTATTATTATTACTGTCATGTTAAAGATGTTTTAGTGTTTCTGGAAGTGTTCCTTTAATGTTTTTTATGCATAGAAAGTTACACTATATACTATATACTAAGACATACATTTGATGAACTGATGTTAGATGTGAATTGTCCCTGACTGTTCCGATTTTCGTATGAATTCAACTTAAAGACAGACTTAGGAACAGAACTTGTTAGCAATCTGGGGACTGCCTGTACTTGCTGTTTCTTCATTATCTAAATTTCTGCATAATGAGAAGCCAACCAGCTCTGTTCTCCTATAAGTTAATAAAAAATATTGAACAAGGAGCCATCCAGGCTGGATAAACCCCCAAAACTATTGCCTTGAGATCATCTTTAAGCCTTAAACCAAAAATATCCCCCGAAGTCTTCTTTAAACCAAACAGTAGTTCAGCTTCACTAGTAAAGATCGTCTGCCTTGAGCACTGCGCTCTTTTAAGATCTGTCTATATGGGATCAAATTGACAGCAGCACCTCAAAAGGTTAGAGGGCAGTGCGTTTATGTTAACAGGGGAGGAATAACTCAGAAAAGGAGAGAGAGAATGGCTGCACAACTCAAAGGATATTATCAGTGTCACTGAACTGTGCATGCAGAAACTGTTGAATTGGTGTATGTTCTGCTGTGTATATTCTCAACAACAATTTTAAAATAAATTATTTTTAAAAAGAAAATTACAAGTCCACTTATAAAAAGTTAAAAAACATGCAAAAAAAAAAAAAATGTTGAACAAGACAAGACTTGTCTCCAGCTAAGCGGGAAGACATATATCATCCTCCGGGTATAGCCAGTCAGCAGGGCAGCAGTAGCGTTGGGCCTCGTCTGACTTCAGGGAGGATGAGAATCAGCACCAGCAGCCTAAAGCTGACTCCTATGAGGTGGAGGTCAGACATACCTCCACCCTCCAACCTTTTTACCAATTCTGACACCAGCCATCCCTCCCCATGGCACTCCCTACTGCTCTGCTGGGTTCGATAATTCGTTGTAATGGCCACACAGAACTCACAGACCATACTCACATTTACAGGATTATGATTTATTAAGGAAGTAACATGGGATCAGGATTAACCTGGAAGGAACAGGAACAGGATCAATGTCAGGAAGCACACGGGCAAGGTCTGGAAGGCTCCCCCGAAGTGAAGAGCACATCCCTTCCTTCGTTAGCATAGGTCAACTCTTTCTCTCTTTCTCTCTGCCAGCTGTGCAGGCCTCCTCTCAGCCCCCTCTCACGCCTGGCCTCTGCCCTGCTCAGGCAAGTGTTACAGCTTTTTTGCTCCACCAACAATGCCCAGAGGCACCCCACTCTGCCAGCAAGCCTCCTCCCTGAAGGTGCTCAGCTCTCCTACTCCATGGGTCGGCAACCACTGTAGCCGCCTC
>NW_004444089.1:3477931-3481326 GCF_000243295.1 Trichechus manatus latirostris
CCACAGTCTGCTGCTAGGAATTCTCTCCTAAATTTACTAAGGAAACGTCTGCTAACGTACATATTGTTCATACCTGCTTAGGAGATTAAATGTATAGGTGTATTATTGAAGAGAGAAACCACATCATTAGGCCAGATTATCTCAGTTTTATCCCCTTTAGTTCAAACCCGTGACTTTTAGAGATGACAAATGATGAGGGTAATAGCTAATACGGCACACTGATGCTCATCTTCTGTCGTGTTGGAAATCTCTTAGATATTAACTGACGGGTGGTGCCATAAACATAGAACCCATGTGAGAACAGAATTCAAAGTAACAAGACATGGCTGTGCCATTGTTAATCAGAGGAGCCCTGGCGGTACAGTGGTTAAGCACCTAGCTGCTAACTGAAAGGTCGGTGGTTCAAACCCACTAGCCATTCCAAGGCAGAAAGATGTGGCAATCTGCTTCTGTAAAGATTACAGCCTTGGAAACCCTATGGGGCAGTTCTGCTCTGTCCTACAGTGCTGCTATGAGTCAGAATCAACTTGATGGCAACAGGTTTTGTTTAAATTGTTAATCAGCAAGAATTAGATTGCTCTGGATTCTTGAAACTGCTCTGTTCCTCAGTTTCCAGGGTCAGTTTTTAACATCTTAGCTTCTTGATCTTTTTGTCTCATTTTGAGAAAGCATACCTCTAGCGGAAGCCTGGTGGTGCAATGGTTAAGCACTCAGCTGCTAACTGAAAGGTCGATGGTTCAAACCCACCCACCAGTGAGTGGTTCTGCAGGAGAAAGACCTGGCGATCTGGTCCTGTAAAGAAGACAGCCTAGAAAACCCTACGAGGCAGTTCTGCTGTGTCACAGGGGGTCGCTGTGAGTCAGAATTGACCCAACAGCACCAAATAATAACAATAAACTATACAATGAAAACTGTGAGAGCCGGAACTCAGAGGGATGCCTTGTTTTTCCAGGTCTCACAAGTTTTCTGCCTTTGACCAGGTGCAGTCTGACCATTTTTCTGTTGCTTGTTTTAGTGGAAGATATTTGGGTTTTCCTTCTCCGATGGGTTTTCCACCTCACGCAGGTCCCGGCTTTCGAGGGTTTTGCTGTCTTTCTAAATCAAGCCCCATGGGGAGCACAGGGAACGAGCTTGAAGAAAATCCTCCCCGCAGCATTTGTCAAAAGAACCTTAAGTCCCTGAAACACTGATAACATTTCTGAGCATTTCTAGTTTTAAAAGCCAGATATGGTAAAGCATTAGCACAGGGGAAAAATTAACATTTGCCATCAAACAGCCCCCTAGAAAGGCGTTTTTCACTGTCTGTCGTTCTGGAGTCCAGAAGGCAGAGCAGGTCCCAGCCGGGCACTAGGAAAGGACTCTGCGATCATAAATAGCACGGCGGCTTGGACTGCCTAAAAAGGAGCGTGTAGGAAGGACTTATGGAGAACTGGTGTCTGTCCAGCTGGCCATCTCCCGAGAAATACACCAGGCTGTGCCCTGGGAGCTGAGAAGGAAGAATTGTCTGACAATGAACTTCTTAACACCATGCTGGAGTCGAAAAGTTCCATTTGCCTTTTACTGAACAGAGAAGATTCTCCTTCACTGATTTGATCAGCTTCTTGGGTTACCACCTTCTTCTGGAAAACAGTTTCAAAGAAAAAAAAAAAAGCCATTTTCTTCACACAGAACCATGTAATTTCCTCAGCATTTGCTTCATTCCATGCTTCTGAAAAGTAAATTCCACGGTAGGAAGAGTCACTTTGCTAAAGTGCATGCTAAACATTTCAATCCAATTTGAAGTTTTCCTCAAATTCTTCACAGTAGGGGTGCTGTCAAAATAGACTAAAGGCTCCAGCCCTGGGCCCCTTTCTCGTGCGACATTGAATTTCAAAAGCAAAGGCTTGATTATAAAAACCTCTAGACATAGTTTGAAATTTTCTTGAAAACAGTGACTACCTGAGGCTGTGTAATTTATGTTATCAATTTAAAGGTGTTTATCTTTCAAAGCTTTGAAGATATTCATGGCCAAGGTCCAAAGAACCACTCAGTAAGCATAATACAGTAGTCACCAATGACCCAGGCCCAAGTGGTGTTAGCTACAGGTGAGGGAAGAGGGGAGGCTTGGGGGGCAGGGGCAGGGAGGAGAGCATTTCATTATGTCTGTAGACACTGAGACATAATCGCCTGGTAGTTTTATTTGTTCTTGTGCATTGTACCCTGTGTTAAAGACAATAGGTTAAAATGAGCTTTTTGTTTTTGTTTTCTTTTTTTTTTTGAAAGAGCTTTAAAATACGGGTTTTCTGTTGTCAAGGGTTAGACATTGAGTGAGACAGGTCTTAAACATTTTGAAAATACAGAACCCATATGTTGGTCCAAAATTAGGAGCATGATCAATTAAAAAGAAAAATTCCAAGTCAAGTTCTGGTTGTCTTTTTCCAAATACCCAAACTTTCCACTAACCAATTCTATGATTATGATATGGTAAAACCAAAAAAATCACCTCTTTGTAGCTATCGTTGATCATGACCCAGTTACAAATTTACATTGTTTTATTCTAGCTATCAGTTCTAGATGACTTTTAGAAAGTGTTTACTTGAAAAAATTATTAAAAAAAAAAAAATGGAAGAAACTATTTGTCCTATATCACATACATGTTTGAGAGCATGCAGTGTTTATTCCTTTGAAATTACAAATATCTAACCGTCCTATAAAGAGCTCTGGTGGCCCAACTGTTAAGCACTTGGCTGCTAACCAAAAGATTGGTGGTTCGAACCCGCCCAGCAGCTCTGTGGGAGAAAGACCTGGCGATCTGCTCCCATAAAGATTTTTTTAAAAAAGACCATTACCGTTGAATTGATTCCAACTCCGAGCGACCCTATAGGACAGAGTAGAACTGCCCCATAGGGTTTCCAAGGCCATGAATCTTTACAGAAGCAGACTGCCACATCATTCTCCTGCAGAACAGCTGGCAGGTTCGAACCACTGACCTTTCGCTTAACCACTGTGCCACCAGGGCTCCCTGTAAAGATTACAGCCTAGAAAACCCTATGGGGCAGTTCTACTCTGTCACATGGGGTCGATGTGAGTCAAATTGACTCTACAGCACCTAACAACAACAGTCCTATAGAATATTCCCCATGTGGAAGGCAACCTGACTTTTTTTAAAGAAATGCCACTTAGATTGTCAATTATATATTAATTGAGTGTTCATAGTTTAGAAGATATAAAACAAAATATACTAAAGACTCTGTCCTAACTAATATAAAGCAATATTACAATTTGTTTAGGGCTTTAGTTCTTCAAAAGGAGCCCTGGTGGTGTAATGGTTAAACGCTCAGCTGCTAACCAGAAGGTTGGCAGTTCAAACCCACCAGCTTCTCCACAGGAGAACAGGCCTGGCGATCTGCTCCTGT
>NW_004444089.1:3482853-3484432 GCF_000243295.1 Trichechus manatus latirostris
ATCAAAAATGTGTTCTTATGAATAGAATATTTTTTCCAAAACCAGAATTTAAATTTGTATAACTTCTCTCCTTAGACTGATTTGGGGGAACAATTTTAAGTCTCAGAAATTCGATTCTGAGCTAACTTCTTTACAGTTCTGACCCGTTAGTAAAAAGACCCAGTTTATCCTTACCGAACCCCATTTGAAAACTGCACAGCGAAATGTTTACTTTAAACCACGTGTTAAGCGCGGTTTCACTGGTGACTGCTGGGCCATGAAATTCTATGAAGTGCAGCATCCATTCACTACCTGGGAGCTAATCCCTTCCTGGAATAACAGAGGCAAAGCTTAGGTGAACTTTATAAGCAGATACAGCTCAGAGAGAGGTATGATCACTGGTGCTGGGGTCACTCGTGGGGTTTCCCCCCTCATAGTATACATAAGCTGTGAAACAAGTATTTTAAATTCCAGCGCCATTTATGGGGCTCAAGGGTCATTCTCTATGATTACTTTTTAATGCTCTCGCCACAGAAAGCTTGGAATGGTATCATAATTTCACCTTCCTTTTAAAGCATTTGGGCCCCTTTTCCATCTCTCTTTAATCCAACAAATATTTATTGAGCCCTGAGTGGGAATATTTATTGTCCATAAAACAGATGCATGGCCCTAGAAGGTCATGTGACTGTTGTGTTGGCATGTCCTTTAGGACAAGTGTCCACACCTCAAATGGCAGCCAGAGCCGTCACACGGAGTCACCTCCAAAGCATCTACAGGATTTATAAACTTGACACCCAGAACTAGTTCAGGTTTTGCCTTTTGAACATACTTTTAATAATAATAATAATAATAACTCTTTGCCTTTGAAAACAATTTGTAGCTCATAAACATTAAGATGACCAATCAGCTTTAATTTGTTGGCATTGCACGGGCAGATCTCACGGGAATTTGGCGGCTCACTGGGCTCCTTCACGGCCTCCACGCCTTTCTAGTTGGTCACCTGCCGGGGCTCTGTGAGCCTATATCACACTGTGAATTTCTCATTGATATTTATTGACTGGATTTTGTTTTTTCTGTTTTATTGGGGATGATTGTTATGCTTCCTTAATTAAAAATAAGTAAATAAAGTGTCTCCACGGAGATTTCACTTGTCACACAAGAATGATCCGTGCAGTTTCTTGTCCGTAGTAACTGTGTCCTCCCGTGTAACTTCTCTCTTTAGCAACTGGAACTGTGTCAGAGGTTATATAAGCTCCACTTCCAGCTGCTGTTGCTTTTCCAATCCTACTGTAAGCTCATTGGCCAGGTGCATGAAGTCAGTTCCATGCCCCAGGTAAGTCTGCACAGCCTGCCGAGTCTTCCCGGGAAATCAGGGCTGGTCTTTTGCTCTTGTCCCTCTTGGGTTTGTAACTCTTCAGGCGATTTCACTCTCACATAAGTGTTTTCTTCACACACTAGCTTTCAAATAAATGTGTCTCATATTTATCTCCAGACCCGTTTTTAAGGGGTTTTCTGGCGCAGGGTCTGAATTAGGGTGAAGCAAGGGAGGCATCAGTGCTGACCCTGACAGAGAGGCCTCCTTAAATGTGGTGCTCTGGGC
>NW_004444089.1:3486220-3487003 GCF_000243295.1 Trichechus manatus latirostris
AATAATATTCAGTGTTCTAAAACTGATGATGATGATGTTGGCACAACTCTGACAATGTACTAAAAACCACTGATTTAGGAAAAAAAGGTGCCGTCTAGTCGATTCTGACTCATGGCGACCCCATGTGTCACAAAGTAGAGATGCCCCATCGAGTTTTCTTGGCTGTAATCTCTGTGGCAGCAGATCACCAGGCCTCTGAGTTCAGACCACCAACCTGTCAGTTAGTAGTGGAGCACAAACCATCTGTACCCCCTAGGGACCTGTTTCTGCTGTTGTTGGGTGCCACTGAGTCGATTCCGACCCATAGTGATCTCATGTGACACAGTAGAACTACCCCATAGGGTTTTCTAGGCTGTAATTTTTACGGAAGCAGATCACCAGATCTGTCTTCCAAAGAGCCCCTGGGTGGGTTGAAACCACTGACCTCTCGGTTAACAGCCAAGCACTTAACCATTGTGCCACCAGGGCTTTTTTAGGGACCTATAGCCCTGATGGCACAGTGGTTAAGCGCTTGGCTGCTAACAAAAAGGTTGTTGGTTCAAACCCACCAGCCTGCTCCATGAGAGAAAGATATGGCAGTCTGCTTCCTTAAAGGTTACAGCCTTGGAAACCCCACGGGGCGATCTCCTCTGTCACGTCGGGTCCCAGAGAGTCAGAATTAACTCAGTGGCAACAGGTTTGGTTTTGGTTTTTTGGTTTAGTATACTTTAAGTGGGTGGATTGTAAATTATGTGAATTATATCTCAATAAAGCTGACTTTAAAAAGAATATTCTTATACCACC
>NW_004444089.1:3488970-3489806 GCF_000243295.1 Trichechus manatus latirostris
CCCGTCATGCTGTGTGGCACCAGCATGTGGTCATTGTACTGAGCAAATGTATCTCACTACTGAAGGAGTGACTTCACTGCATACCAAAGCTGACGACACTGAACGATACCTTCCCTTCTAGAAACAATTTTAGATTGGCAAAAGTGCAATGTTTTCTTCACTGAGAAAAAAAGATTTTATATTCTGAAACTTGTACATTCTTTCCCTCTCTTTTTCCTTTTTCTTTTTTCTCCTTTTCTTGGTGGGCTGAGAAAGGGACAGGCAAGATGAAGCTGGCCACTGAAAACTGAAAGATGCTCAAAAGCTGACAGCCTGTGTGTATGTGAAAAAGAAAGCATAAATGATTACATTGAATGCACACTGTAATTTGAATACAATTACTGTATCTAAAAGGAGCTGCTATGAAGTACCTTTTGTAGGTTGCTAGGCTACTGTTTCTGAAGGCCCTGGATCTCTGCGAGAGTCTGTTATTAGGACCCTAGCACCAAAAGAATGGTCCAGAAAGACTTTTTTTTAAAGATCTTGGCTGCTTTTTACTAGAAAGTTGCTTTTATGAGCATATTTATACTCGAGGAGGATGCGTGTGAATTTTAACTCTGCCATTTTGTAGAAGAACGCTGACAGCATCCACATTATGAATCCCGTGTCTACCGACCTGCTGTGCATGCATGTTGTAATATCCACTTGGGTAGCTGGAAGTAGAGTCATGAAGGTAAAAATATCAGCTGTCACGGTGTTTTCTCAGAAATGTCCTGTTTTCTTTGTAATATACATACGTGAAAGGCCATTCTTGGCTTTTCTCCGTAAACTGAACGCTGTCAAGTGTTAGACGTGTG
>NW_004444089.1:3494283-3495984 GCF_000243295.1 Trichechus manatus latirostris
CCTTGTGCCCGTTTGCTCCTTCCCCAACTGGAGCTGTGGGTTCCTCCTGCCTGTCACCTGCCTGGACCCGCCGCCCCAAAACGCCTTCCTCTCCTGCCCTCCCCCAGCGGGGTCTTCTCCGGGCGAATGAAGCCCGCGGCCCATCCGCCTGGTGGCCGGTGCTGCCCCAGAGGAGCGCAGTGCGAGCTGCGCGGACTTGCCCACCTGTGGCTCACCTGCCCGCCGGCCTGCTGGGTGCGGCTCACCTGCCCAACCGCCTCCGGGTGTGGCCCTTCTGCAGACGCAAGCTGGGCCGGTTCCTACGGAGGAGAGCGGCCTTCCACTGCGCTCTGCTGTAAGGGTCCCGCGGGAGTCGGAGCGCGGCCGGGGGCATGGGCCCCCAGCCGGAGTCTCGCCAGGAAAGTGGGGGGCCAGTGTTCTGCCTCCAGTGAGGCTGTCTGTGCTCAAAGAAATCAGGCTAGCCCAAACACAAACCCTTTGCTGAGGAGTCTCTGACTCAGGGCAGCCCCAGGTCTCACGGAGTAGAAATGCTCCCTAGGATTTTCTTGGCTGTGATCTTTATGGAAGCAGATCGCCAGGCCTTTCTTCCACAGCACTGCTGGGTGGGTTCAGCCGTCAAGTTCAAACCATTTGCGACATCCAGGGTCCTCAGGCCAAACACAAGGTGTTCCCATATCTCAGGGCCTGGCAGATTACCCAATAAGTAAGGTACACACGGGTGAAAAACAGGTGAAATTGTGCACTACAGATCAATAAGTACAAGTAAGCCTGTGGGTACCTTGCTTACTGGTTAATCCGCCTCCGGCCCTGGTATAAGCCGTGGGGGCCACAGGAGCAAGTGCTCCATCCACTCTATGGGCGCCGAGGAGCACTCAGCATCCAGTATCCTGGTGCTGTTCGTTTCCTTGTTTTGCCCAGGGCTTCCATCCAGTTTGTTCTGGTTCAAACCCCGGCTGAGAATTTGCATTTCTAACAAGTTCCCAGGCGATGCTAATGCTACCGGTTAGGGACTAATTCTGAGGACCACTAGTAGAGCAGTAGTTCTCAAAATTTATTATACGTAAGAATCACCTGGAGACCTTGTTAAACTGTAGATTCTGATTCAATATATCTCGGTGAAAATGCAAACTCTCATCAAGGGTTTGAACAGGAATGAACCATTTTAAGGCCTTGGCTTTGCCTTCTACCTTCATCCACCCCATCTTCCTCCCCCTGACCAAACTGGTTCAGGTTCAACCCCAGCTTCTCTGTTTAGTTCACATCCTAACAGGAGCTGCCACTTATTACCCTAATTAAAGGAGAGAAAAGATCCCCCTACTTCCAGAGGTCTAATTGCCACCTGATTCCTAATTGCTTTTCCCTAGCTCCAGGATTCACGGTCCTGAATCCTTTTTTTCAGAACTGGTTTTCATTTCTGACTTTTTATTCACTGTAAAAATAGTGTCGAGTCTGAGGTCCTCTAACTTCACAAGGGGAGAGAATAATCACCATCAGTCCAAAGCTGATTCCTATGAGGTGGAGATCAGACATACCTCCACTCTCCAACCTTTTCACCAATTCTGACACCAGCCATCCCTCCCACGGCACTCTCTATTTCTCTGCTGGGTTCGATAACTCGTTGCAGTGGCCACACAGAACTCACAGACCATACTCATATGATTATGGGGTTTATTAGGGAAGTAACGGGTTACAATTTAGGAT
>NW_004444089.1:3497202-3499555 GCF_000243295.1 Trichechus manatus latirostris
ATCCAGTTCTTCTGGTATCGTGGTAAAGGAGGCAGTTGTTCGTGGAGGCAGTTAGCTTATACATTCAATTTCCTCCTCCAATTTTGAAGTTTTCTTTGAATCAAAAAATAGCTTATCTTAATTAGTAAAGTACATCTGCTTTGAGCATTGTGCTCTTTTAAAGAATTACCTATTTGAGATCAAATTGACAAGGGCAACTCAAAAAGTTGGACGAGAAGTTTAGGGGGCAGAGAATTTAAGATAATGGTGGTGGAATACTTTGGAAAAGGACAGGGAAAATGGTAGCACAATTTGAAGAATGTAATCAGTGTTACTAAATTATACATGAAGAAACTGTTGAAATGGTGTATCTTCAGCTGTGTATACTTCCACCAAAATTTTAAAAATTAAAATATATATGTATATATATTTCAGAGGGCTGTGTGACAGACATGCCAATGGTTCTCTTCAGTCCACTCCTACTGAGACAAAAAAAAAAAAAAAGCAAATTGTTCTGATTTAGAGAGTAGATGAAGATTTAATCACAGGGTGGTTAAGCAAATGGACACTCAAACTGACTTGAATTCAGCCCTGGGCCTTGTTGCCAGGTGACTTCTGGCCAGCTACTGTGCTTGATTCCCCAGCCGACAACACTAACCAGCCCAAAGGATGGCTGTCAGATGAAATGCAGTATTACTGGCAAAACACAAAGCAGAATGCCTCACTCATAGTAAACGTTCAGGAAAAAACAAAAAACCAAGTCACTTGCGATCAGGTCACTCCATGGGCTTTTCAAGGCTGAGACCTTTGGGAAACAGATTGCCAGGCCTTTCTTCCAAGGCACCTCTGGGTGGGTTCAAACCACCAACCTTTCGATTAGTAGTTGAGTGCTTAACCCTTTGCACCACCCGTGGACTTCTAGATGTTTAGTAAGTGGTAGCTATTGTTAGTGGTAGTGAAAATGTTAACAAGCTAAGTTGCTAACCAGAAGGCTGGAGGTTCAAGTCCACCCAAAGGCACTGCAGAAAAAAGGCCTGGTGATCTATTTCCAAAAAATCAGCCATGGAAAACCCTATGGAGCACAGTAATACTCTGACACACGGAGTCACCATGAGTTGGAATTGACTGGTTGGCAACTGGTACTGGTATTATTGGGTAAAGTTCACAGACAGGCCTGTGCTCCTTTGCAATTTAGATCATAAGCTTCGGTATTTATCTCCACTGGTAAGGATCCTGCTCTCTCAGTCATACAGCTAAGGGTTATTGATTATTAAACTAAAATGACACGTGAGGAACCAAGCGGGACCCACCTTTTTCTAATCCAGGTTGCTTCTGCTGTTTGCAGAGACTGAAGATCAATACGGAACTGACACTTTGGCTTCACAGGGGCATAAAGCCTCACTGGACAACTGGCAATATTGCCCAACTGAGGTGTAACATTTAGAACATCTATTGTCAACTGAACGGAGCCCTGGGGGCGCAGTGGTTAAGAGCACAGCTGCTAACCAAAAAGTCAGCAGTTCAAATCCACCAGCCGCTCCTTGGAAACCCTATGGGACAGTTCTACTCTGTTCTATAGGGTCGGAATTGACTCGACAGCAAAGGGTTTAACTTGCCCAGAGAAAAGTAGAAGCAGCAATGGAGACTGATTAGAAAAGTTGAGTGGCCGGGCGGGGCAGGCGGGTTAAGCACTCGACTGCTCACCGAAAGGTTGATGGTTTGAACCTACCCAGAGGCGTCTCAGAAGATCTACTTCTGAAAAGTCAGCCACTGAACCCCTTTAGAGAAATTCTTTTGCACCTACGGGGTCACCATGAGTCTGAATCGACTTGATGGCCACTAACGACAATCTCAGAGTAACAAAGGGAGTGCACGTAAAGGTAAACACATCATCTTTTTAAAAAAGATCAGTTCTCCCAGGTGCAAAAAAGGGAAAGAGACACTCCCTTTTTTTTTTTTTGAGCATTTACTTTAGAAAGCTTGTGATTATAAATTCTTTCTTTGACTCTTTGAGATGTATGTGAATCTTTTTAAAAGCTAAGTAAGCTGCTTGTCAGCAGTACCATCCAGGAATATTTTTCTCATGGACCCGGGTGCCATCTCTTTGAAATGTAATCATCAAGGAAGCTAGAGCCCCTATCCCCCAGTTTCCCTATCTCGCAGGCCCTGGGAGAGTAGCACTTAACTCTGGCAGGTGCTCGCCCAAGTTGCAAAAAAAAGAAAACTATCTGTCACGGAGATAACTTTATTCTTCCTTTGACTAAAGGAGTTAGCAAACACCTAAGTCCCAGGTAACTTCAGGACGAACCATGGGATAAACGGTGCGGACTTCTCCTCTCACTTGAAGACTACTTTCTCCCGAGAACACGTGCAA
>NW_004444089.1:3501937-3503142 GCF_000243295.1 Trichechus manatus latirostris
AGTCAGAAGCACTGATAATGTTAGTTTATAGTGGAAGTTGTCAAACTGTCTTGACTCAGTACCTACCACATTAGAAATTGAAACTAGAACTTTTAAAAATTTTTTATTAATTCATTCAAAAATAAACCAAAGTTTTTATGAAAAATTACATTTTTCAATACAAAAGTAATGGTTTTATTTTACATTGTTGCAATTCTTTTCAGTGTCTGACTTAATAGAATATAGTTGGATTCTCATATCTATTTCTGCATCTAGCCTTTTGCAGTATGTTGTTTTGACTGAAATACATGAAGAAAATCCAGCTTCACACAGCTGTGTAGTTGGAAAAGGCATATTTTAGCAGTCTCCCATTAATTCTGTGTATTTTTTTTGATACTACATCAAAACTTGCAACAAGTGGTAGTTTCTCAAGTTGCAGTGTAGACTGAAACCATATCAGTGAATCTTTCATACCCTTGTTATATTAAAGTCCGTGAGTCTTTCTTCTACTTTGAATGCATCTTGTCCTCATATGTGATTTTGTAACATCATGCATTGGTTATTTGGAAAATCTTAATGCTTGGAGTTACACAAATCTTCCAAATATTGACACACTGCATTAAACCGTAGCAAAAAAAAAAAAAAATCACATTCATTAATCTCACCTCCAATCTCACCAGAAAAGTCTTTTAAGATTGGGAAGTTGTCATGCTCCTAGCTACAGATACAGATTTACCAAAATTTTAGTATTCATCTGAAAGCTCCCATTTTATTGTTGGTAACAAACTGTCTGTTGTTTGCCTCGTGGTGCCTCTATTCGTTTTTGAGAAGAAGTCTGCCGAATTACTCCAGTCTGAATAAGTTAGTTCGTCAGCCATTCTTTCAAGTAAAAACGGTGTTCCATGAAAAAAAGCGCCGGTTCGGCTCATGACTCACATGAGTGCTTTTCTAGACAGCTCTCACACTTCATTGTGCAGAAATGTTTCATACATTATGCATACTTCCCATTTTGTGACGGAGTATTAAAAAGACCCATGCCAAAGGGTCGAGCTTTAATAAAATTTATCTTTCTGTTTCATTGAGTAAACTGGCAAGTGCACGGTAGTGAGGAGTAAGATGAAGTTAGTACAGTTTGACACTGCAATCTCGCCCCGTGCTGAGGCGCCAACAGTTTTACTCACTGTTGTTTCTGCATCCTCGGTGCAGATGTCAGCGTGGCGAAAAGG
>NW_004444089.1:3503918-3504870 GCF_000243295.1 Trichechus manatus latirostris
TCATATTCAGAGATCAAGGTATAACTCTGTAGCTGTACCAATCTCCTTTCAAATAATTATACAAATACAGATTAAAAGAAAATCAAACCCACTGCCTGCCGTCAAGACGATGCCAACTCATAGCAACCCTATAGGGCTTGAGGGTGGGTATAGAAAGTAGAAACCACAGACATGCAGGATTCCAAAGAAAGGACTAAGTGGCTGCTGTAGAGCTGACCGAGTGTGAATACTGTGGTGACGCTCAGAGGAACTGGAAGCCCGGAAGGAAGAGCAGGCTTGGGAGGGAAGGGGTTGGAAGGGTGAATAGAATTGAGTTTTGGACTACAGTTGGAGATGCCAGTAGTGTGTTAGGTAGAGACTGCCCTGTATGCTTTGGGGAATGGAAGGCTGGAAAGAGAAGGAATTCAGACAGGAGGGAAAGCATTGGAATCAGCTGTCCCCTTGGAAAGTAATAGGGCCATCACAGAAGATGAGAAAATTGACTATGGTGACACCTAGGATATGAGCCTTAGGAAGTATTTAGTAGATGAAATGTAGACGAGAGCGTAGAGAAGGGACTCATCCATCTAACAGATGTTCAGTGCTCACTTTGTGCCTGGCAGCTTGCTAGGCAGGAAAGACACAAACATGGATAACTTGGCCTTTGGCCTCTCAGATCTCAGTCTTGGAGGGAGGGAAAACATAAAGGAATATACTGGTGTGATGTGGCGTGGTACGTGTTCTAACAGGAGCATGTAAAAAGTGCTCTGTTGTGGGCATAGTGAAAGGAGCAGCCGCCTGCGTTAGTGTGATCAGGAAAAGCTTTGTAAAGCAGCCTACACTGAGTGATCAGTCTTGAAGGATGTACCTAGAGTGAGTGGTTTAGTCATTGTAACCTGCTGGAATTGGTCTGTCTGTAACCAGGAAAGGATAAGAATTATTTAATAAGGGCCACTGTGGATCTACTACAGAG
>NW_004444089.1:3505949-3511743 GCF_000243295.1 Trichechus manatus latirostris
GTAAAGTGGGATTTTTAGTTACATGTATACATTGGCTTATTAGTGACCGTCTCTATTCTGTGTTACTTGGGAAATGAGAATATAATGAGACATTCATCTATGCTGGTTCCAGATAGTTTTAAATTAGTTTGGTCTTCGTTTCATTTTATCTTAACAACACCGATACAGCTTATTTTTCCAGAGCCTCTCTAAGTTAGAGATTATAGGATCAAATCAGTTAAAGCAACTATTTATAAGAGCAATTTTTTTAAGAGTAATAGTGAACCAAGTGCCTTGAGTGTGAAATTTGTAGTACCACCCCTGGATGGTCCGATAGAGTGTCGTCTAAGACAGAAAATACCATGTTGAGAAACTGTGAGTTGGATGTGCTAGAGCCACATATGGCTTTAGGAGCCCTGCCTGAGCATCATTGTCTTAGGAAGTAGTTGTGTCTAGTGTGAGCCCAGAAGTATCGTGTGTCACCATTTACAACCCATTTTCTCTAATTTTGACTAGCTCATTCATTCAACTAGTATTTGTGGAGTAACTGTTACAGATCAGGCATGATTGTAGTTGTTAGGGATACAGCGGTAAGTAAGGCAGGAACCCTGCCTCAGGGAGCTCACAGTCTAATAGAAGAGATAGAAACAATGCACAATAAACTCTGGGGAACGTAGAAGCAGTAGGCATTCATCTCACCTCAAAAAACCAGTTGCCAGAGTCAACACCAACTCATGGTGACTCCATATGTGTCAGCAAAACTGTGTAGTGTTTTTCAGTGGCTGGTTTTGCGGAAGTAGATCACCAGACCTTTCTTTCGAGGCATCCCTGGGTGGACACCAACCTCCAGCTCTTCAGCTAGCAGCCCTGGGCTTTAACCCTTGGCACCACCCAGGGACTCCATTATCTTACCTTAGGGACCACTTTAAAGTTTCCTGGAGGAGGTCATGTCTAAATGGAAAGCTGAGGGTGACTAAGAACCAAGTGAAGAGGGGCAGGGTGTTCCAGGTCAGGAGAAACAGCTCGTACAAGATGAAAGAGCATGCCCTTCAGGATATGCAAGTAGTTGAGTAGGCTGAAAAGTAGAGTGTGAAAGAATGCAATAGTAAAAATTAAGAAGGCAAGTTGCAAAGGGCCTGGTTATTATGGAGTTTGAACTTGATCACGAAGGTATAACAGGGAACTTTTGAAAGACTGTCACCAGGGGAGTGATGTGGTCAGATCTGGTACCTTGGTAGGTTTTTGGTCCGTGTCTTTTCCCTTCTTATCCTCCATGATCCCATAGTACTGTGTGTACCTTAATAATAGAACATATCACATTCTACTTTGTCTTCTATTTGTGTACATTTCAAAAAATCTGCCTACTGGATTATGAACTCCTTGAGGTTAAAGCTGTATCTTGAATTGCATCACCCGAAGGGTCTTATGCATATTATATGCTTAATGTGGGGAGACATCCTGTGGGAATCAGCAAAGTGGAAAACCACTTCAGACTGAACTCCCCATACATTGTCCTTCCCAGTACAGATGAGGCTTTTTGAGTTTCACTACTTGCAGAGAGTGATAATGCACAGTCCAGACCACGTACATCCTCACTGAATTATTGTACTGTTATTTCAGGAAAGGATATTGCCAATAATAAACATAAAAGTCATTTCTCAGTGAGGGCTAAAACGGATCAAGCAAAAGACGTTACCAGTCCACCTCTAAATGCTTGTCTTAGTGAAAGGTATGGTGAGTCTATTCTATTACAATATTTAAAGAAAACGTTTTTCTTTTGTTTTTTAAAAGCTGGGGTATTTTTCTATGTATGATATTTGTTTTACAGAAATGCATCTAATTTTCATGATAATGTTTTGGCTGAGTCTGGTAGAGGATCTTCTATTTTTAAATAATTTCCTTTTAAGTTCAGACTTTTTATAGAATAATTTTTACATTAGAAACATTTACTCTATTTTTCTCATAACATTGAATTGGCTGGTTTTCTGTATAGTATTTTCTGTGACTGTTTAAGTAACAAATATTAATTAATGATGGAAAGCCATACATCTTTGAAATATCAGTTTAAAATTGTGTACTTCAGATCATTGGCAATGCTCTTATAGGTTCATATTCACTTTGCATAATTTTTAAATTCAAAATACACAATTCGTAGAAGCTGAAATTTGTACTTTATACATTGTTTTCAATGGGCATTTAAACATTACTTCCAAAAAAAAACCTCAAACCTGTTGCCGTTGATTCTTCACAGGTATTTACTTTTCAAAAAGTGATATAAAAAAAGTATAATTCAAACAATTGCTATGACTGAGTCTTTTTTTTGCAATAAGATTGTTAACTAGTGTTTTGTTGCTTTTTGCCATTTCTGTCACCTTTTAAATAACTGAGGTATTTGTTTTGTTTTGTTTTAGTCCTGTTCTGCAGTGCATACGTGTAACACCACAAAGAGAAAAGTCAGGTATGAATGAAAACAAGGCTTTTTACTCTTAGAGTACTGGAAACTTTAATACGTAGGAAACTGAATAATTTCTTTCTTCTCCCCCCAGTGGTATGTGGAAGTTTATTTCATACACCGAAGCTTATGAAGGTAAGCATTCTGTCTGGTTTATTTTTGCGGTGGAATTACTGAGAATTTGACAACAGGAAGACCCAGGTTGGATCCCTAGCCAGTGCACCTCATGTGCAGCCACCACTTTTCTGTTGGTGGAGGCTTGCATGTTCTATGATGCTGAACAGATTTCTGTGGTGCTTCCAGAATAAGATAGACTTGGAGGAAAGGCCTAGCAATCTACTTCCAAAAAAAAATCAGCCAGTGAAAACCCTCTGGATCACACTGGTCCGATCCCATTGTGCATGGGGTCGCCATGAGTCGAGGGCCAGCTTGATGGCAGCTAACGCCAGCGTCATCCCTTTGCCCTGAGGTTCATAGAGACATCCCTAGCTCAGTGACTCACATTGGCATTCGGTGAATGACAAACGAATGAAAAAATATTCTTCATCAGTGTGTTTCCATGAAATGAACATTGGACACTATCATTGGTGGTTTTGACTGCTGTCACGTTGGTTCAGACTCAGCAACCCCAAGTGTGCAGAGTAGAACTGCTGCGTAGGGTTTTCACAGCTGTGACCTTTCAGAAGCAGATCACTAAAGTTAAGAAAACTAAAGCTTAAAAAGTAAGTGACTTAACAAACTTTGGTGATGGTTTGGAAGAGAGCAGAAGCAGAACTCCTTTATTCACGGGTGCGTGTTAGAAGTATGTATGTATTTAATAAACTATTTTGTTTCCAGGGTCAGACACCAAAACGTATTTCTGAGAGTCTAGGAGCTGAGGTGGACCCAGATATGTCTTGGTCAAGTTCTTTAGCCACACCACCAACCCTTAGTTCTACTGTGCTAATAGGTAATGCTAGCAAATGTCTGTATCACTTAAAAAAGATAGATGATGTTGATAAATTGTCCTTTCTAATACTTCTAGTAATGTTTTTAAAAGGAAATTGTGAAAATAAAATATTAGATAATAACTGTTTTTGGTAAATATGTAATTTTGATAAATGAATAACATAGTGTGGATTGGATAAATCGTGAGTACATCAGGTGGTACTCTGGAGGGGTCCAGCATTATGTTTCAGTGTTGTGTCTGTGATCTAGAAGAGCTTTACAAATACTCATTTACCTACGCAGGTGAGCATTTAAGAGCCAATATTTGGTGTGAAATTGTGAATTTTTTATAAATCATTTTTATACTTTAGGCATTAAAGTACAATGTTAAATAAGTTTTCTCTGTCTCTACTTAAATCTGTTCTGCATTACCAGTGGCACTAAATTGAAATCTTAAATTTCACAATTGAAATTGTACAACCATCTATTATCTGAAATGTTCGTTTTGTAAAACTTTTGTTTTCCTCATGTGTATATATGTGTGTGTGTATGTGTGTGTGATATATATGTGTATATATGCGTGTGTGTATATGTGTGTGATATATATGTATATATACGTGTGTGTGATATATGTGTATATATGCGTGTGTGTATATGTGTATGTGATATGTATGTGTGTGTATGCGTTTGTGTGATATATATGTGTATATATGTGTGTGTATATATGTGTGTATGTGTATATGATATATATGTGTGTGTGTGGGATATATATGTGTATATGATATATGTGTGTGTATGTGTGTGGGATATATACGTGTATATATGCGTGTATGATGTGTATGTGTGTGATATATATGTGTATATATGCGTGTGGGTATATATGTGTATATATGTGTGATATATATGTGTATATATGTGTGTGTATATGTGAGAGTGATATATATGTGTATATATGCATGTGTGTGTATATATGTAATATATATGTGTGATACATGTGTATATATGCGTGTATGTATATATGTGTGATATGTGTATATACGTGTTTGTGTATATATGTGTGATATATGTGTATATACGTGTGTATATATGTGTGATATATATGTGTATATGCGTGCGTGTGTATATATATGTGTGATACATATGTGTATACGTGTGTGGGTGTATATGTGGTGTATATGTGTGTACACATATGTGTGATACGTATGTGTATATATATGTGTGTGATATATATGTGTATATATATGGGTTGTACTCAAAGCTTGAGTTTAAATTAGTTTATATCCAAACCAGGATTTAATTCTTTTTAATTATTATTTTGTTTATTTAAGCAAACATATGTACCATTTTGATTCCTCTTTTACTGGGAGCAAAATAGCTTTCTTCTTTTGTGGTTCAGGTGAAATAGTATGGGTAGAAGCATTTTGAAGAGTAAGATGTATTTAACATATGCCTTTAAACTGCGTTACTGTCTAAATAAGTGTGAACGGCTTCAAGCTTTTGCCTTTATGTCTTGACCACACAACTCCATCTGCTTTCTCAAAGTCATGATGGACAGCACTACCATAAAGTCAAGATCACCAAGCTGTAGTTCTCACCACCTTACGAGGGGTGCTAAGGAAGTGAGTACAGCTCATTCACTATGTTGACTGACCTTTCTAAGTGCTGTAATTGGGTCAATTTACTTTGTTTCAAGTGTGTCATTTAGTCCAGTGGTGTATGTGGTTTTTGATGTCTGACCAGAAAATACATACTTGCTCATGCCATTTAGTAAGCGTTTTTGTTTGCATTAACTTGAGAGTGTGATATGTAATACTCATAACCAGAAATCCCATTGCTATCGAGGGGATTCCGACTCATAGCGACCCTATAGGACAGGGTAGAACTGCCCCATAAGGTTTCCAAGGAGCGACTGGTGGATTCAAACTGCTGACCTTTTGGTTAGCAGGCGAGCTCTAGCAGCTTGCACCACCAGGGCTCCAATATATCATACATTACAGGTGAATACAGTACAGGTAAATAGAAATTTTTTTTTTTACAGTCAGAGATGAGGAAGCATCTGAAACTGTATTTCCTAAGGATTCTACGACCGTAAGTAAATACGGCAAATTGATTTTGCTATTGAAATTGGTTAGAATTTTAGATTGCCTTGATAAATTATTCATCTTGCACTTTTCAGTTCCTAATGTATGTTTTATCTAAGCCTCTGAGAGAGTTTCTAAACCTCCTTCTGTATGTTACTTTCTTTGACTTCCCATGAAACTTGGCTCTCTCTCTGTTTAAGAACAAGTTGCATGTGTGTATACATATGTATACGTGTATATACACACACACATATATATATGTACCTTTAGATTCTTGTATATATTTTAAATTGCTATACTGTGAGTTTTTATATTATTGATTTTAAAATACAACTTTTGCAGATTTCAAAAAACT
>NW_004444089.1:3512673-3531539 GCF_000243295.1 Trichechus manatus latirostris
AAAATGCTAGGGAATGTATTCGGTGAAGTGAGTAGCTGTGAAGACCACCTTGGAAGGTTAGTGCCACATGCTGTAGAAGAAGAAGTATGTGAAACTGTTGCAGGTATTTCTGAAGAAGATAGTTTTTCACTATGTCTTACTAAATATCAAAGAGGAGATCTACAAAAAATAAAAACTGGCAGGACTAGGAAAAAAGTTTTCAATAGAACAAAAGCTGGTGAATGTGAAGACGCTGAAAAACAACTGGAAGAACATGAACATTTATTTGCATTTGAAATGGAACCAGATGACAGTGATCCATTAGACTGCAATGTACCAGATGAGGAACCCACCGGGAATATTAGCGACACAGGGTCCAAGGAGGCTGTGGCAGCTTCAGCCTCTGAATGGTCTCAGCTAACCCTCTCGGGCCTAAATGGAATGCAGATGGAGAAAATACCCTTACTACCTACTTCTTGTGACCAGAATAATTCGGAAAAAGACCTAACAGGCACAGAGAAAGAATGTGCCAACTTTATTACTTCAGAAAATTCTTTGCCACGTATTTCAAGTCTCCCAGAAACAGAGAAGATAGTGAATGAGGAAAGAGCGGTCGCTCAGAGCAGTGAAGGACAGAGTCTTGTGTCTCATGATGACTCCATTCTTGCAGTAAAGCAAACAGTATCTGGAACTTCTCCAGTAGCTTCTCCATCTCAGGGTATCACAAAGTCTGTTTTCAGGGTAAGAGAATCACCTGACGAGACTTTTGGTGCAGTTTTCTCAGATAATGTGAATGATTCAAACTTTAAAGAAAAACCTGAAGCTTCTGAAGGTGGGTTGGAAATAGATGCTGATTGCTCGCAGAGAGGGGGTTCCTTATGTCCAAGTTGGGTTGATAGTGGAAGCTGCCCAGCCACCACCAAACATGCTTCTGTAACTTTGAAGAATGCAGGTTTATTATCCACTTTGAAAAAGAAAACAAAAAAGTTTATTTATTCTATAAATGGTGAAACATCTTATCTGGCAGAAAAAGTACAGAAGGATCAAGAATCCGAACCAGCTACCTGTTCAGCCCAGTTCGAAGCACCGCTTACATTTACAAATACTGATTCAGGTACCTGTTTTCATTGTGAATAATGCACATAGTTTTATGATGGTGACAAGGTCTCTTTTCTGAATATGTGAATTTCTTTTCTTTACTCTTTTTAAACATACAGCCAGCTTTCCTTCTGTAGTTTTAAATTTGTTTTTGTTTTTAATCTGTGTATACTGTAGTTAGTCTCAGGTGGTGTCCACTGTATTATTGTTGAGGCCTTTAATTGCCATGCCCAGAATCAGTTCATTCAGACTTGTTGGATCGGTTTGCATAGATGTAACCGTCACCCTTGTGACGGGTTTGTAAGCATCAAAGGCTTGGCTACTAAATTCCTGCTTTAATTTTTTTTTGATTCTGGTAAAATATAAGTTAAAAATTTGCCTTTTTAAACATTTTCTACTTTTATTTGAAAGTGTTTATTAGTATATGGTAGCAAACTGGACAACTCTAAAACTGTTGTGTTACATACTATGTATGTTCTCTGAAGCATGTGAAAAGAGGTAACTGTTGTCTAAGCTGAAAGCAAGGCGGTCCTGACGTGAAGTGGCTTTTAAAGCAAGGCGGTCCTGACATGAAGTGGTATTTTTGGTTGTATAGTTAGGTATTTTGAGATCGTTTAAAATTATCGCTGTATCTCTGGGTGTCCAGAGTGTGCACAGTGAAACTCATTTTTTATTTTAGCAACTATTTGCTTATCAAGGAGCCCTGGATGTGCAGTGGTTAAGCCATCAGCTGCTGACCGAAAGGTCAGTGGTTCGAACCCACCCAGGAGCTCCTCAGGAGAAAGACCTGACGATCTGCTCCTGTAAAGATTATAGCCTGGGAAAGCCTACGGTGCAGTTCTACTCTGTCACGTGGGGTCACTATGAGTCAGAATTGACTCCCCTGGCACCTAACAACAATAACAACATTCGCTTATCAGTAGCTAAACTATGTGTTTAAAATAAGTTTTTTTCTGTCTCCTGGGAGTTTTAGTGGGTGATGATGGCCTGGTGGATATGAAACTGGTGGGGCTGGAGTAGAGAAGGTGTGTTAGGTTTGGATTAATTTCCAGATAAAAATGTTTGCTGCTTTAGATATCAGAGTTAAAGCCAAAAAACAGTTAATATATAGTAATGGTCACTGATTAAGAATTTTGAATTGCTCGATAGAAAATTCAGAGGACTGAGAAATTAACTTACCAGAGCAGTTTAACCCATTTGGCTTTGTCATTGAGATTAGGTCATCTTTCAGGCCCTTTCTATGTAGAGCCTGTTTTTAAATTTGGCATGTGTTCTTTTAATATGAAAGCCAGGATTAACTAAAGGAAATGGTTATTTTTCTAATTGTTTTCCTCTGCATTACTTTTCTGTCTCCTATTGCTCTAGTATTAACAATGAACTTATTTTCTGATAAAAATCACTTTGAATTTTGTATATGGTAGCAAGCCACCTCCTTGAACTACATACTAATTATGATTGAGCTGATACACATGGTAAAAAAAATACTAGTTCCTATTTATCTTCAGCTGGAAAATACAATAATTTCAAAATAGAGAGTATTTAGAATTCTTTGTTTAAATCAGTGACATTCCCTTACTGCTCTTCATGTAATTCTTGTTTTAGGTACTGCCTTCTTAGTGAAAACTATTTAGTGACTGTGATCAGTGACACTTAAATTTTATTTTGCCACTTTATGTCTTTATGCTTAGGTTTATTGCATTCTTCTATCAAAAGAAATAGTTTACAGAATGTTACTGAAGAACCAACTTTGTCCCTAACCAGCTCCTTCAGGACAGTTCTGAGAAAAAGTTCCAATAATGAAAGCAGTTCTAATAATAAAATAATATCTCAAGATCTTGATTACAAAGAAACAAAAATTAATACAGAACTGCAGTCATCTATAATCACAGAAACTGACGGTCCGTCGTGCCTGCAGGAAAGTCATCGTGAGGATCATCCAACAGGCCAGAGAGCTTCAGATGTAGCAGGAAAGGTCTGGGCTGCAGCACGTCACCCTGCAGTACGACGTTCAGAAGTAGAGCACAGTGGTGTTCACTGGCAACCCCAGAGAAGCTTTTTATATGACCAGGAGAATGCCAGCACTCTTACTGCAACTCCTAGCTCCAGGGATCCTCTGTCAAACCCAGTTGTGATTTCTAGAGAAAAAGAATCACATAAAATGTCAGAGGAACTAAAACGTAAGAATTGTGAAGCCACTTTTGAATTAACCAAAAATATTCCCCTGGAAAAAAATCAAGAAATATGTGTCTTAAATGAAAATTCGAAAAAAGCTGAGCTGTCACCACCCGAAAAATACATGAAAGTAGCATCACCTTCTGTGAAGGAGCAATTTAACCAAAATACAAATGTCACAGTAATCCAAAAAGATGAAGAAGAAACTGCTTTAACTTCTAAAATAACTGTCAATCCAAATTCTGAAGAACTTTTCCCAGAGAATGAGGATAATTTTGTCTTTCAAATGACAAATAAAAGGAATATGGCTGTTTTAGAAAATACTAAGGAACTTCCTGAGGCGAGCTTCAGTTGTGTAAAAGAAGCCATTCTCAAGAACTCTACCACGGTAGTGTATTCAGACATAGGTGATGAACAAGCAGCCCAGGTACTGATTATAAAAGATCGTGACTCTTCAGATGTAGCCCATGATCTTACAGAGGGGGACAGAAATAGTGAAAAGCAGCATCTAAAAATGACTGTAAGTCAAGATTTAAAATCAGACATCTCCTTGGAGATAGATATGAAATCGAGCAGAAGTAACGATTACACAGAAAGATGTGCAGGGCCCTTGGATCCAGTTTCAAATTACAATTTTGGAGGTGGCTTCAGAACAGCTTCTAATAAAGACATAAAACTCTCTGAACACAACATTAAGAAAAGCAAAGCACTCTTCAAAGATATTGAAGACCAGTATCCTAGAAGTTTAGCTTGTGTCAAAATTGTAAATGCCTTACCATTAGATAATCAAAAGAGACTGAACAAACCTCACGCACTTGATTCACAAACCCTGAATACTGCATCTGCGGACGTGCAGAGCAGTGCATTTGTCTCTGATAGTGGAAATGGTCACACAGCTCCTCGGATTTTATCTTTAAAGCAAGATTTTAATTCCAACCATAATTTAACACCTAGTCAAAAGGCAGAAATTACAGAGCTTTCTACTATATTGGAAGAATCAGGAAGTCAGTTTGAATTTACACAGTTCCAAAAACCAAGCTACATAGTAAAGAATAATACATTTGAAAGATCTGAAAACCAAATGACTATCCTGAGTAACTCTTCTGATGATTGGAAAGATGTTGATCTTGGTGTCACAACTAATGCCCCAGCTACTAGTCAGGTAGATAACAGCAAGAAATTGGATGGTCCGGTTGGAGATAAGCAAAAGGTTGCTTGCTTGCTGAAAAATAACTGTAACGAAAGTGCTTCCGACTGTTTAACATATAAAAATAAAGAGAAATTTACGGGCTTTTGTTCAGCACTTGGCACAAAAATAAACGTTTCTAGTGAAGCTCTGCAGAGCGCTCTGAAACTGTTCAGTGATATTGAGAACGCTTGTGAGGACACTTTTGCAGAAGTACATCCCAGAAGATTCTCTTCAAGTCAGTGTGCTTCTGTTGTCTCTGTGCCTGAGGTAGAAAATTTTAACAATGATAAAAATTTGAATGAGAAACACAGTAAATGCCCACTTATATTACAGAATAATGTTGACATGACTGCTAGCATGTTCGTTGAAGGGAATACTGCAGATTGCAAGAGAAACACTGAAAATGAAAAAAACAAATGTACTGGTACCAGTGGAAATACTTGTAACTTAGGAGAATCCAATGGCAATGATTCAAGTAAAGATGCTGTAGTTTATAGTCATAAAGATGAAAATGGCTGGCCACATTTGATCGATCAGCATAGCATGTATCTAAAAATGTCTAGCCAGTTTATAAAGGGGGGAAACAATGAAATTAAAGAAGGTTTGTCAGATGTAACTTGTTTGGAAGTTGTGAAAGCTGAAGAAACATTTCATATTGATACTTCAAATAAAGAACAGTCATCTTCTAATAAAATGGGGGAAAATGTGAAAGATTTTGACATATCTGATTTACCCTTTCAGGCTACAAGTAGGAAAAATGTCAGAGTCGCCAAAGAATCATTAAATAAAGTGGTGAATTTATTTGATAAGACATATGCAGAAGAATTGAGTAACTTTTCAGATTCTTTGAACTCTGAATTGCTTTCTGACGTAAGTAAGAACAAAATGGACAGTTCAAGTTACGAGGAAAGAAATATGGTTAAAAACAAAATACGGAAAGGAAGTAATCCAGATGGTACCGAAAATAAATTCCTGACTATCCGCCAACCACCCAAACATGAAACTGAGAAGACCAGAGAACCTACCATGTTGGGTGTTTGTACAGCTAGTGGGAAAAAAGTACAAATTACAAAGGAATCTTTGGACAGAGTGAAAAATCTCTTCGATGAAAACAGGCAAGATAATACTAGTGAAATCTCCAGTTTTCGCCATCAAGGGACAAAGACTCTAAAGGAGAGAGAGGAATGTAAAGAAAGGCTTGAATTAGCGTGTGGGACAGTTGAGATAACTACTGTCTTAAGGTCTGAAGAAATGGAGAATTCTCTAGATAATAATGAGAGAAACCTTGTTTCTGATGAGACCACAGGGCTCTTAAATGATAATTTATATAGCCACATTGGAAATCTCAAAACATCAAATAATATTTCTTTGGAAGTTGAAGTACATGAAAATATAGAAAAAGAAACAGCAAAAAGTCCTACGACTTGTTACACAAACCGTTCAACTTGTTTAGCCAACAAAGATCCAGCTTTAGCATTTTACACAGGACATGGCAGGCAAATTTCTGTGAGTCAGACATCACTATTTGAAGCAAAAAAATGGCTTAGAGAAGGAAAATTGGAATATCAACCGGGAAAAATAAATGCTGCCAAGGGTATTTGTTTAAAAGAATACCCTCAGGATTGTGTAGGAAATCCTTCATATGGAGATAGTTCAAATAGTATCATAACAGCAAACGACAAAAATAACCTCTCTGAAAAACAAGATTTAAGTTACTTAAGTAATAACTGTTCATCCAGTTCTGATTTTTGTGATTCAGATGAGGTACATAATAAATCAGGGTATCTCTCAAATAATAAAGTGAACAATTCTGATATTGAGCCAGTGGTGAAGAATGTTAAAGATAGAGAAAGCACCAGTGTTTCCGAAGTAACATCTACAGTAAGAAGAGCAAACACACACCCACAAACTGTAAGTGAAGATATTTGTGTTCAGAAACTTGTGACTGACACTTCACCGTGCAAAAATAAAAACGCAGCCACTGAATTCGCTATGTCTGGTTCAAGTAATTTTGAGGTAGGACCACCTGTATTCAGTACAGCAAGTGGTAAAATCGTCTCTGTTTCACATGAGACAATAAAAAGAGTGAGCGAGATGTTTGCAGACAGCTCCAGTAAGGGCGGTAAACAGAGCACTGAGAGTAAATCAGGTACTTCTGAAACAAAAATTGTGGCAGGTTGCTATACAGCATTAGATGGTTCAGAAGATAATATTTTTCCTAACTCTCAAGATGGCGAAGAATGCAGTATGCATTCCTGTAAGGCTCTTGACATTCAAAGCGAACAAATTTTACCACATAACCAAAGTATGCCTGAATTGGATAAAGTTTCTGAAATACCACCTTGTCAGGTTAATTTGAATACTTCTGACGTATGTAAACTTAACACAGAGATGCTTCCCAAGTCTATCTCCTCTACAAATGTTTGTGGGATTTTTAGCACAGCAAGTGGGAAATCTGTACAGGTGTCAGATGCTTCATTACAAAAGACAAGACAGATGTTTTCTGAGATTGAAGATAGTGCCAAGCATCTCTTTTCCAGAGTATCCTTTAAAAGTAATGAACGTTCAAACAAGTTCACAAAAGAAAAAAATACTATGATACACACCAAAAACAAATTGCCATCACCCCAAGAAGGCTTCTCATCTAGTGTGATAAATTCATCTGCCCCCTCTGGATTTAGTACAGCAAGTGGAAAACAGGTGTTAATTTCTGAAAGTGCCTTACACAAAGTTAAGGGAATGTTAGAGGAATTTGATCTAATCACGACTGAATGTAATCACTCACCAACATCTAGACGAGATGTATCAAAAATATTTCCTTGCGTTGATAAGAGAATCCCAAAACACTGTGTAAACTCCAAAATGGAGAAAACCTACAATAAAGAATTTCAGTTGTCAGATAACCATAATGAAAGTGGTTCTTCAGAAAACTGTCAGTCTATTAAAGTTTCTCCGCATCTCTCTCAGCGTAAGCAAGGTAAACAGCAGCTGGCATCAGGAACCGAAGCGTCACTAGTTGAGAACGTTTATCTTTTGGGAAAAGAACAAACTTTGCCTAGAAATATAAAAATGAAAATTGGTAATATCAAAACTTTTTCTAATCTTCCTGTGAAAACAAATGTAGAAGTTCGTTCTACTTACTCCAAAGATCCAGAAAACTGTTTTGAAACAGAAGCAGTAGAGATTGCCAGAGCTTTCATGGAAGACGACGAGATGACAGATTCTGAACTGCCAAGTCGTGCCAGACATTCTCAGTTTACCTGCCCCAAAAATGAGGAAACGGCTATGTTAAATTCAAGAATTGGAAAAAGAAGAAATGCACTTCTCTCAGCTGGTAAGTTTCTGCTTTTTCCTTTTGGTTTGCAAATCAGTAAAAACTAAAGACCTTAATAGTCCTGGTATGCTATCTTGTAGTTATAGGAAAAAAGACCTAGCGATCTACTTTCGAAAATCAGCCAGTGAAAACCCTATGGATCACAACAGAATATTGTCCATTAGAGTGCTGGCAGATGAGCGTCCTAGGTTGGAAGACGCTGAGAATACCCAGTGGCCGTCAGGTCAGCTTTGACTCATGGTGACCCTACGTACAACAGAACCATGTACCCAGTCCTGGACCATCGTCATGGATTTTGGTTTGTTTGAGTCCATTGTGCCACCATTGTGTTGATCCATGTCATTGAGGGTTTCCCTTGTTTTCATTGCTTCTCTTCTCTGCCAAACATGATGTTCCTGGCTAGTGATTGGTGTTTCCCAGTGACCAAAGTAAGCGAGTCAAAAAGTCTTGCCATCCTTGCTTCTAAGGAGCATTCAGGTTAAGAACACCCTTAAATAGCTAGCTCCTTCTAAAAAGTTACAGATTCGTAGAATATTTGAGTTATCGGAAGTCTCTTGGCCAATCCCTTCATGTTACACAGAAAGAAGCTGAGTCCAGTCAGTTCGTTCTCCACTTGGTGCCTTTTGCCTTTAAGTCATCCTGGTAAATAAGAGTTTGACTTAATCAAGTGCTATCCAGGTCCGTACAAGAGGTCTCTATGAGTGGGAACCGACTCTCTGAGTGGGCGCCTAACAGCAAACAACATCCAGGTCACAGAACAGATCTGCCTTAGAAGAAGTACAGCCAGAATGCTCCTCAGAAGTGAGGATGGCGAAACTTTGTCTTATTTTGGACATGTTATCAGGAGGGACCAGTCCCTGGAGAAGGACATCATGCTTGGTAAAGCAGAGGGTCAGCAAAAAAGAGGGAGACCCTCAACGAGTTGGACTGACACGGTGGCTGCAACGGCAGGGCTCAAACAGCAACGACTGTGAGGATGGCGCGGGACCAGGAAGCGTTTTGTTCTGTTGGGCGTGGAGTCGGAACCAACCCAACGACACCTAACAATAGCATCTAGGTCACATTCTGTGCTAAATTCCTTTGTAAGAAAAGTAGCAAGTTTATAATACTTAAACTATTTTCTGTTGTCGACTGCAGAATTTGAAGTGCAGAAGTGAGTTGTTCTTCTGCCTAGAAAAAAATATCCTAAATATGCTCAAAGGCATCTTTATTTAATTTTCTTCATTTCTGTTTTATGTAAAACCCGTTGCCGTCAAGTCGATTTCAATTCATAGTGACCCTATAGAACAGGTAGAGCTGCCCCATAGGGTTTCCAAGGCTGTGGTCTTTATGAAAGCAGATTAGGTAAGCAGCTGAGCGCTTAACCATTGCACCACTAGGGTTTCTTCTGTTATATGTAAGCAATATAGCTTAATCAGCTTTTGGTTGTTTGAACATTATAGGTCTTTGTTAAACCGAATCACTTTATAATGATCTAACCCTTGATAAAGCCTTGCATGGACATTTTTACTTACTAAACCTGGTAAATCCCTTCCTTGTAATAAAGCATCAGAAAGCAAGACAGCTGTTAGCACGTACTGTCTCAGCACGACATGGACATTTATCATCTGAGTTAGGGTTCAGTTTTGTTCTCTCAGCTTTTATAGAGTTTTTAAATCAGAAGTGTTAGTTTTGCTAGTATTTTTACATAATTTGGTAATTCTACAAACCTATTCTCTTCCCTGACTCTAACTGCAGGACCTCTATAGTAGTTCCTCTGTAAATTTAATGCCAAAAAAAGATTCTTTGCAGAAATTTTGTTTTTCTTTTTTGCCGGTAAACCTAGAGTTACATTCATTGCCAGTTTATTAAAAAGTAGCTTATCTGTCGTACCTGGTAACATCTGTTTATCTCTAAAAAAAAAAAAAAAAACAACCAGTTGCCATCGAGTTGATTCTGACTCATAGCGACCCCACATGTGTCAGAGTTGTTTTCGTAGGGTTTTCAGAAGTTGATTCTTTGGAAATAGATTGCCAGGCCTTTCTTCCAAGGAGCCTCTGGTGGACTCAAATTGCCAATCTTTGGGTTAGCAGCCAGGCCTTAACCATGTATGCCACCCAGGGACTCCCTGTTTATTCCTATACCCTATCAGATAGACCCTATTAAGTTATTTAAAATGGGGGAAAAAATTAGTAGACATTAGAGTGATATTTAAAAATGAATTTTCTCTTTCAAATTAAAATGGTCACTATTTGTCTTAGTCATCTAGTGCTGCTCCAACAGAAATACCACAAGTGGATGACTTTAACAAACAGAAGTTCATTCTCTCACAGTCCTGTAGGCTACAAGTCCACAAATTCAGGGCATCAGCTCCAGGGAAAGGGTCTCTCTGTCAGCTCTGGAGAAAGGTCCCTGTGATGTATCAGTCTTTCCTTGGTCTGGGAGCGTCTCAGCGCAGGAACTTCAGGTCCAAAGGACACACTCTGCTCCCGGTGCTGCTTTCTTGGTGGTGTGAGCTTCCCTTGTGTCTCTGCTCGCTTCTCTCTTTTGTACCTCAAAAGAGATTGGATTAAGACACTATCCAGTCTTGTAAACCTCATCAGTATAACCTCATCATAGTTGATAGAGTTTGCAACACGTAAGGAAATCGCATGTAACGTCGTCATAGTGGTATAGTTTACAACACATAAGGAAATCACATCAGATTTACAAAATGGTACACAATCATACAATACTGGGAGTCATGACCCAGCCAAGCTGACAGATATTTTGGGGGGACACAATTCAATCCATGACACTATTAAAATTATAATTATTATGTATTTTTTACTTAACATATTGTAAGAGGCAGTACTTTAAAAAATGGACTGTAGTCCTTGAGTGGCACAAGTTGTTAAGTGCTCAATTACTAGCCAAATGGTTGGCAGTTCGAACTCACCCAAAGATGCCTTGGAAGACAGGCCTGGCCATCTGCTTCTGAGAGGTCACAGCCTTGCAAATCCTGTACAGCACAGTTCTGCTCTGCACACATGGGGTCATCATGAGTTGGAATCAACTCAGCAGTAACTAACAACAGCAGACTTTTGAAAAATAAAATTGATATTATTTGTTTTAAAAACATGTATGGAAATTTCCTTTTAGGAGAACCCCCAATCAAAAGAAGCTTGTTAAATGAATTTGACAGGATAATGGAAAATCAAGAAAAATCCTTACAAGCTTCAAAAAGTACTCCAGATGGTAAAGTTTGCTTTTTATCCTGATCTTTCCCCCTGTATAAGTGATATACATTATATTCGTGAAGTTGTTGTCTCATTTCTTTTGAGTATATATGTAATTGGAAAATATTTTACAGTGTAATTTAACTGTGAGCTTACATCTTGCTTTGTTTCTTAAATGAACGTTTCCTTCATAATGCCCAGTAGGATCCAGAGGTTCTCTGTAAGTAGGAAGTGTGAAATGATTATAAAATAATGGCATTTCTGGATTTTTTTTTTTTTTTAAAGCTATAAGAATTTAGTGAAACCTGAGTGTGTAGTAAAAGCTCAGGTTCTGGAGCCCAGTCAGGCTTTTGTTCCCCACCAGTCACCAAAATCACTCTTTCCTAAGTCAGTCACACGGTGGTCTCCACGTTGCCAGACCAGGTGGGCATTTCTCAGTCCTCATTGGACTCTTCTTTCAGCAACATTTGCTTACTCTTCTCCAGACCACTGCCTTCTCTTGGTTCTCTGTCTGTATCACTGGCTTCTCCACTCATTCTCTGCTGGTTCTTCCTTACTCTTTCCTTACTCTAAATATAGGAGTGCCCCGGGGCTCTGTCCTTAGAGCTTGTCTGGGCTAAACTCCAGGGACCAGCAGAGTGACATCCATAGCCTTAGCCCGTCCCCAGAACTCCAGGCTGACCTACTCATTTGCCTACTTGATACACCTCTATTTGGATTTCTAATCCACATCTCAAAGTTATCATGCCCAGTGCTGAACTGATTCCATCCCGCCCCCAAACCTGCTCATGCTCTTCTCTTTCTCTTCTCAGTGAGGAGCAGTGCCATTCAGCCAGGCAACCGCGTCAAAACCTTGATGTGATCTTTTACTCTTATTTCCTCACACCCCACATCCAACCCATCCCCAAGTCCTGTAGGTTCTAACCTCCAAATGTAACCAGAATCCGTTCATTCCTTCTCACCTCCTCCTCTGCCCCCTCAACCAGCCACTATCATAGCTTCTAACTGGCCTCCCTGCTTCTGCCTTTGCCCGCCCCCCACCAGGCTTCTCTCAACACGGCAGCCAGAGCCGTCCGTCCTTCTGACACAGAAGTCAGACGTGTCACTTGGCTGCTTAAAGCACCCTATGACCCCTGTCTCATTTACGCTGAAATCTAAAGTTCTTCCCATGGACTACTTGAAAATAAATAAAACACATATAAGTATTGTTCAGTATTTATTTCTTGAGTTTGGATAAGAAGAGTGTGGATAGTGAGGGATAATTGTATTAAACTATAGAGGCTTACTTCTGAAACATGAAGGGATAAATCCCACAGGGAATCAGGAACGTTTTGGAATTCTCTAACTTATCTGTCATTCAGTGATAGAGATTTGGAAGTTATCTTAAAAGACAGAATGGGTTGTGGGGGACGTTGAGTTTTTGTTAACGGTGGTGGAATATTTTGGAAAAGGATAGCGATAATGGTGGCACAACGTGAAAAGTGTAATGAGTGCCATCAAATTGTAAATGTGGAAATTACTGTGTTGGCGGATGTCTTGGTGTGTATATTTCACCACAATTAAAAAAAAAAAAAAAAGAATGGGTTGAATATTCAAAAAGCTGCACGTACTTCTGTTGTTCTTTTCTTTCTTCTGACTTGGTGGTTCTCAAACCTTACTAACAATAAAAGTACTAAGGGAAGTTTAAGAATTCTTTGTAGTTGTTCTTGTTCTTAGAGTATATATTATTATGGGTTTATAGAGTACTGTGTTCAACTTAATAATTAGATCACATTCATTCATTTCCATTCATTTTTAATTTTAGGATTTGCTTTTTTTAATTTAATTTTGCATTTGAGTATGTGAAACATTACCATAACTGGCATAGGAAGTAAAATCCTTTATTAGATTTTCAATAATGTATAATGCAAAATAATATTTTTTTCTAGGCACAATAAAAGATAGAAGATTATTTATGCATCACCTTTCCTTAAAGCCAGTTAGCTGTGTACCATTTTGGTAAGACATTTTAGTTTGTTTGTGTGTTTGTTTTTTAATTCTAGTAATATAATGAGGTAGGAATAGTGTTTTTTTTAATAAATATTTTTTAAAATAATGTCCACCTTATGTCACTGCCATGAGAAAAGCTAAAACGTAAGCTGTTATTAGAGTCAGCAGAGAGGCCGCCCATTTCCCCTGAAGGGCCCGAGAAAGACTCAGAAAGTGGCTGCGACACGTACTCCTGAAGATGAGGCAGAAAATAGGAAGATTAGTAGGCAGTTTGTTTAAGAAGCATCTAGCATCTCTGTCCTTCCCCTGCAGCAGGCAGGTAGTCTTTCCTCTTTCCCCAGAAGACCCGAAGTTTGTTCTCTGGAGAGGATGAGTTAGAGGGATTCTGAATTTGAGGTGAAGGGAGACACCAGGCACAGGTGAGGGAAAAGGTACTGAAAGCAGAGACTAAGTACAAGTCTACATACCAAGGAGCCTCCTTCCAGCCTGGCCCCTAACTGCTGGCAGCCAGCCCTCTAGGCAGGATACTGGAAGATTTTTCTCTGGGAAATGTGACCAGCCCAACAGAAAAGACCTAAAAATACTGACAGTTGGAGGTGCGCAAATGAAACAGCATATAGCCAGATCAGCAGACAGTGAAGCCAGCAATTGACAAGCTTCAGCACGCGAGCTCCCAGTCAGCTCTTTATTACGTTACTCTTAAATAGGAACAATCAGGGGTCCCTGGTCATTGGAAGAGAGCTGCTGTGAAAGATGGCAACCAAAACAGAAAACCCAGAGCAAACCAAACGGGGCGGGGAGACTTAGAGGAAACAGCCCATGCGAGAAGAAGAAAACTTCAAAAAAGAACTTAACAGTATTCTCAGATAAGATACTGCAGCCTGGAAATAAGAACAAGTTGTCATAAAAAGGTCTCTAAGAAATTAAAAATACCATGGCAGAAATAGATTAATCCAGTAGAAGTAATGGAAGATAAAAATCACAAAAGCTCCCAGAATGTAGAACAAAAAAAAAAAAAAAATGGGTGAGGGGGATGAAAAGGTAATTGGAAAAGTCAGTCCTGTGGGTCTAGATACCTGAAAATTTGGAGTTTGAGAAAGAAGAAAAGAAATTTTCAAAGAACATATTTAAGAAATTTTACCTGTGCTGAATTACATGAGCTTCTTGATTAAGAAGGCCCATTGAGTAAGCACAATGAATAAAATGACCACAGTTAGGCCCATCAGTGTGAAATTTTTAGAACCCCAAAGTCAAAGAGGAACCTTCCATTTTCTAGAGGAAAAGAAAAGCAGGTTCTGAATAAAGTCTTGAGAAGCATAATAGTGTGTATCCTTTCATCATCGAGAACGGAATCTAGAAGAGTACAGGTGCTATAATATAGATTATGTGCCTTCAAAATTCTGAGAGAGAAAAACTGCCAACCTAGAATTCTGTCACTGGCCAAAATGTCAGTTAAGCGTGAGGGTAGACATTTTTCACATGGAAAGTATCAAAAGATTTCTCTCCCACGCACTTGCTTGGAAAGCTAACCGAAATAAGTATATAAATCAAGAAGGAGGAAGACATGGGACTTAAAAGACAAGAATTCAACCCAGGAGAGGCCAAGGGAATCCTCAGGTGGCCACAGCTGTGGAGCTAGGCTAGAGAGGTAGCTAGACCACTTTGCAACAGGAGACTAGAGGGCCCCGGGACAGTTGTTGCCAACAAGATGAAATTAAGCATACCTCATGTTAAGATTAAACTTTCTTGGTAAAGATGGGGAATTGAACATAACATGCTCGTCCACTTTCACCGCCTCCCAAAATTCTCCCAAAACCAAGTGAAGGAGCTTATGTAGACGTGTGCACACACCAAGGAGAGGGAGAGCAGGAGAGGAGAGCACAGCGGGAGAGAATGGAATTGAAGCTGGTAGTGGAGAGAGCGGAGAACCAGCCATGTCACACTAAAGACACCTCGGAAGCTCAGGAGTGGATGATGTCAGACATCTTCAGCGAGGGCGGTGGAGAGGAAACGAGCCAGAATAAGGAGGGAGGAAATATGTTTAAGAAACAGTCAAATTCTCTCCTTCCCTCCATGAAATTGGGCCCCTCTAAGGAAGGGCTAGAGTCTCATTCTCCAGAGAGGGCACGATAGAGGTTCTCTTTATGGCGAACCCAGTAGGCACTGTTGAGGCTGGAAGCGGTGGACTGAAAGCAAGGGGAACAAGGTAACGTGCGCACACTGAATGTTGAGGACTCCCCAGGAGCACTCTTCCCCATTCAGCTTCCAGAGTGCCAGCAGCTAAATTTTCACTGTTCGAAGTTTCCTGTTAATCAGTCAACAGTGTACTTACCATTAGCAAATTCTACGTATGTACCAAGAACTTCCAACAGCTTTTTGGTCCCCAGCTCTTAGGTGTGTAGAGACATGCAATTAGCAGACATCAGAAAAAAAAAGAAACTAACCAAAACTTAGAGAAACACTGTTCCAGGAGAAGAAAGATTTAAGTACATATATAAACACATGCTACGAAGGCTTTATACTAGTTTAGCACATTGAACCATGAATTGTGTTTATACAGTCATAATGGAAATGTTGAGTATTGACGGAATTGAATATGTAACTTGGGAAGATGGGGAGAGGCGAGAGAATTTACGTGTGTGTGCGCGCGCGTGTGTGTGTAGTGAGGTGTTGGTAAAGAGCTACATCTTCGTTTTTGTGAAACGGTAGATCAACAGAAAAAGTTAAGAACCAATTGCAGGGATGTCACTTAGATATAATGGATGTAAATATCAATAAAAACATCTAAAAATGTTGAAAACTGTTGGAACATCTTTTCTACCTGGCAATTTTTTTTTTAAACACAAAGATTTTGGTTTAAATTATCTTAATGTTACCTTTTCAAAAATAACTACTTGCGGCATTGTTTAAAAAAAAAAAAAAAAGTTAATGGACTGTATTTCCAGAATGTATTTTTCAGCAGGATGCAAATGTACGTGCTTTGAGTGTAGAAAGCTAGGTGATGTTTTTGGTTTGTTTTCATTTATTTTTCTCAAAAACAGGTTGTACTATTAAGAAGGAAGTGAAAGCTTAGTTATTTGTATGTATATTACCCTAATTTACATATTAAATAGGAAGGGTTTTTTGCATTTAACAAATATTTATTAAGCACCTGCTGTAAGTACCTGATATATCCTGTGCTGCTGAATATGAACGAGTCAGATGGCGAGTCGGGGGGCCAGACGTGGAAACAAGAGTTACTGCGGAAGATGAACGCTCGGCTGGATACAACAGTGATGTGGGAACGCAGAAAAGGTGGCTTCAGGGAGCGGGGAGGCTGGGAGAAGTGTTCTAAGGTGGGCAAGGCTTTCTGGCTAACTGAAAGGAGCCCTATAAAAAGGTATAAAGAGGTGGAAGAGAGATGAATCAGTGAAGTAGCGGCGATCCCGTGGAGACTGGCTGGCTCTGTGGGGTCACGAGTACAGGTGAAGGTGTTGGTTATAGAAGAGAGGATGGATGGGTGTTTCTCTGGTAGAGGAGGTAGCAAGTCTGATAGAAGTGGAGGGGCCAAGTACAGAGAGCCCACATCTGACAGACTCTCCTCTGTAAGAAGGTGGTGAAGTTAAAGCTGGGAGGAAGGGTGTGAGAACGTAGAGACTTGAAAAGCCTGGGATGGTCTGGAACGGCAGCTGTGATGCGTGCTACACCGTTAGCGGACTAGGATCGTCAGCATTTCAGGGTCTGCAAAAACATGCACATCCCTCAGCGTTTAGATGTGTACGTTTGCTGGTGAAAAGTCAAACTTAAAATTTTTTCTCCCTGTTTCAGCACAACTAAAAAACGGCAAGAAAAACAGAATGTGAATTTTACTGCACCTGGTCAGGAATTTCTATCCAGGTCTCATTTTGTTGAACACTTGGCTTTGGAAAAACCTTCCAGCAGTTTGTCCACTTCAGGACAGCAACATTACCAAGTTCCTGCCACAAGAACTGAAAAAACGAGACACTCGATTCCTTCAGGCAAACCAACCAAAGTCTTTGTTCCGCCGTTTAAAACGAAATCACATTCTCACAGAAATGAACAGTGCGCTGCCAGGGAGGTCGATGTGGAAGACAACGAACAGACACAAAAAAATACAGTTAAGCCTGGCTCTGCTGCTGGTGAGAGTAACGTCAGTGAGAGTGGGGTTCCTCCCCTCAACAAAAATGACCCCAATCTGGCAGCAGCTGTCACATTCAGAGAGGGCGGAGAAGAGCCACTAGGTATTGTATGAAGATACTTCTCTTATTAAATAATGTCCTGAGGGTTTCCCCTTTTTTGTAATGATTAATCATTTCAAAACGTTTTTAATGCTTTAGAGTTTTCTAAGTCCAAAAATAGGTTAAGTTGTTCTTTTTTCTTTTCAAAAGCAACTACTTGTGGACTTTCTTGTTGAAAATAAGTATTGAACGTGCAATCTGGGACTGCTAGACTAGAATGTATTTTTTATCAGGCTACTAATTTTCTTGTGAGTTTGAGATAAAAATAATTGATGTATTTGTATTCTTTACATAGCTTTACAAGTTGGGAAACTTTTTTCATCCTTGAAGATTTAAAAAGGGAAGAGGGATACTTTGTCTCTGCACTTGAAAGAAAATTGATGTATAGATAATGTAAAACAGGGATTGGTTGTGCTTTTAAATTACAGTCCGTCTAATTGTTTGCTAATTATTTATTCTTTAATAGATTTAATTACAAATCTTCAGAATGCGAGAGATAGACAGGATAAACGAATTAAAATGAAGCAACAGCAGCGTGTCTGTCCACAGCCAGGCAGTCTGTATCTTGCCAAAACGTCCACGGGGCCGAGACTGTTGCTGAAAACCGCAGTCGGAGGCCGGGTCCCCGCCACGCGTTCTCGTGAGCAGGTGGGCTGTTGTCTACAGTGCTTTTACGGTTTTACAGCAAAGTGTGGTTTGATTTTATTGACTGGTATCAAAGAATGAACAAATGAATGCAGGAATGGATGAATGAAATAATGAAATCAGTCTGAAGGAGCCCTGGTGGCACAGTGGTTAAAGCACTCAGCTGCAGACCAAAAGGGCGGCAGTTAGAACCCACCCGGCGCTCCGTGGTAGAATGATGTGGCCGTCAGCTTCCGTAAAGAGCACAGCCTGGGAAACCCTACGGGCAGCTCTACTCCGTCTTGCAGGGGTGCCATGAGTTGGAATCTAGTGGAGGGCAGTGGGTTTGTTTTTGGGGTTAATGAGCCGAAGTGGGAGCCTCCCTCTCCTCTGCTTGCCCACCTTTTCCTACCAAAGTCATCTGTGCTTCCAAATGAGTGTTTCTCTTCCTACATCAGTCTTACTTGTTGTATTATTGCAAGTGCTCTCAGCTAGGTGTTGGAGGGAAGTAGTCTGATTTTAAAGTGAATAGCTCATAGCCCTGAACCTTCTTAAGAGCTATCTACATTTTTAAAAGAGGGCTCTTGTTAACCCACTGCTATCTAGGTAGATTTTTAGGTAATGGAGGAATGAAATAACATTGGTAATATTAATAAACCAGAAAACCAAAATCGTTGCCATCAAGTTGATTCTGACTCATAGTGACCCTAGAAGACACAGTAGAACTACCCCACAGGGTTTCCAAGGAGCAGCTGGTGGATTTGAACTGGCGACCTCTTGGTTAGCAGCCATAGCTCTTAACCACTGCACCACCAGGGCTCCTTGGTAATATTAACAGGTAACATTTACGGAGTATTTTCTCTGTGCTAGGTGTTCTTCTAAGCACTTTGTATGTATTGGTTATATCTCACTTAATCCTCCCAACCATCTCAAAAGTCAGTCACCATTGAGTAGTGTCTGGGGTCTTAAAAGCCTGTGAGCGGCCATCTAAGATACTCCACTGGTCTCATCTCTTCGGGAGCAAGTGAGAATGAAGCGAACAGGAT
>NW_004444089.1:3532126-3581404 GCF_000243295.1 Trichechus manatus latirostris
AAAAAAAAAAAAAAAAAAGTCAGTCACCATTATTTTATACAACATTTTGCAGATGAGAGGACTGAAGCCCACAGAGGGTTAATTAACTTCCCTGAAGTCAGTTAACTGGTAAATGGAGGAACCAGGATTCCAGAGCAAGGAGTCTGACTCTAGACTCACCTCGTGCTCTGAACAGAGGAGCACATGCTTTGGGCTTAGACATGCTGGGGTGAAGGTTGATGTCGAGTCGATTCCAACTCATGGTGACCCCATGTGACAGATTAGAACTGCTCCATAAGGTTTTCTAGGCTGTATTCTTTACGGGAGCAGATTGCCAGCTCTTTCTCCTGTGGAGCTGCTGGGTGGGTTCAAACCGCAGACCTTTCAGTTATCAGCCAAGCGCTTAACCACTGTGCCACCAGGGTTCCTTGGGGTGAAAGCAAGCACCTTGAAAGTAGGCCAGCCCTGTGGAAATCCACCCCAAGGTCATATCCCAAAGATATTTTTACTTTTCACTGCCCTTTTCTTTCTAAGCTTTTGAATTTAAAAGTTTCTTAGAGCATTATTATTTTTTCTTATACATGCAATGACTTCCTGCAGAAGGGAGTGAAAAAGGTGCAGCACATTGAATGTGTGGATCATTTATATTCGTCTTTAGCTTTTCGTAGTAATTTTTTGGTAGTGAATATTTTCGTATTTAAATGAAAAATGATTGGTAAATTCCATTTGGCTTTGTTATAATTGAGTTTTTGTTTTATGAAATGTGTTTACTTTGTTTGATTTTTGTTTTTCATTCCTTACCAAACTTCTCTATCCTTTATTTTGCTCAGCTGTATATGTGTGGCGTTCCTAAACATTGCGTAAAAATTAACAGCAAGAACGCAGAGTCTTTTCAGTTTCACGTTCGGGATTATTTTGGAAAGGAGGCCTTACGGGCTGGAAAGGGAATACAGTTGGCTGATGGTGGATGGCTCATACCCTCCAATGATGGAATGGCTGGAAAAGAAGAATTTTATAGGTACTCTATGTAGAAAGGAGTTGTGCGTTAACTTCAATATATTCCACCATCCCTCGCCTCCCTCTTTTGTCTCTTTCCTTATCTCTTTTGAACTAAAATATTGGCTAGACATCAAATTTTCATACATTGAATAATTTTAAATGCATTGTGGTTCAGGAGACATTCTGTTGAAATCATTTAGAAGGTGAGTTATGATTTGTCTAGGATATAATGAATTAAGTAGCGTTTTCTTAAACTGGGGCATTTTTCCGGTGCGTTTACAAAATAAAGGCTGATAAGAAGAGTTCGGTTTGACTTGGCCTTATAGTTGATTCCTCTCCCTAGCTTATGTCATAATATTCTTTCATTGTGTAGTTCAATAAATATAACATGACCCATTGTTGCTGATTCCAACTCACGGCAACCCAGTAGGACAGAGTAGGGTTTTCTAGGCTGTAATCCTTATGGAAGCAAACTGCCACATCTTTCTCCCTTGGAGCGACTGGTGGATTTGAACCGCCAACCTTTTGGTTAGCAGCCAAGCGCTTAGCCACTCTGCCACCAGGGCTCCTTCCTTAAAGATTACAGCCAAGAAAACCCTATAGAGCAGTTCTACTCTGTCCTGTGCTATGAGGGACGCTGCAGCTCATGCCAACAGCAAGAGGTGAGAAACTTTTCTTCGGTGCTCTTAAAAACTTTTTGTACATCTTTCTAGAACATACGGTTTTTGGAAAGTGCGAGAACATTTTTTTTCCTTAAATTGGAGGTCTTGATATATTTTTTGAGTATTTTAAAGCAGGAAAGTTTTTTATACCTTGTAGATGTCTCATCTAACAAACATCTGCTATCAACTTCAGTAGAAAAAATACGATTTACGAGTTGTGTTATATACTTAAACAGACTGCATAATTCAGAGGTCAGCCGTTCTCACCCTGTAATCGGGTGGGCGGGATTCATACCGTTTGAGCGTTGAAGCTAATAAGCTCTCACTAGTCGTTTTTTGGTCTGTTCAGCAGATGTGTCTGAGCACCTACTATGGTCCAGGTACTGTTCCAAAAAAACCAGTTGCTGTCAAGTCAACCCCGACTCATGGCGACCTCATATTTATCAGAGTAGAACTGTGCTCCACAGGCTTTTCAATGGCTGATTTTTCATAAGTAGATCACCAGGCCTTTCTTCCAAGGTGCTTGTGGGTGGATTTGAACCTGTAGTCTTTCAATCAGCAGCCAAGAGTGTTAACCGTTTGTACCACCCAGGGACTGTTCTGGGTACTGTGAATAACAAAATAAAACAAAGAAAGCCCTGTCCCGATAAATCATACATTCTAGTGTGGGGTGGGGCGGGGACTGGAGAGGGTCACGTCCCTGAGTGGTACAAATGGTTGAAGAGCTTGGCTGCTAACTGAAAGGTTAGGTTTTCAAGTCCACCCAGAGGTGCCTCTGAAGAAAGGCCTGGCTATCTCCTTCCGAAAAATGAGTCATGGAAAACCCTGTGGCGCACAGTTCTACTCTGACACATACGGGGTCACTATGTGTAGGAACCAGCCTGAAGGCAGCTGGTTGGTTAGTGGGAGGAAACAGAAAATAAATAAATCAATTGTGTAGAAGGTGATAAGTACTGTGAAGAGAAATCAAGCTGGGAAGGGGTTGGCAGAGCTGGGTCAGGAGAGGTGCTGTACTTAATAGAGTGAGTAGTTAGGAAGGCTTCCCTGCGTAGGTGACGGTGATGTTTGATCGGTGACCTGACGGCGGTAAGCGTGAGTGAGCAGTATCTGGGAAGCCTCCAGTCGCCGAGGTGGGAGTGTGCCCGGCCTGTCTGACGAGCAGGAAGCTGCAGGAGTGAGGGCAGTTGCAGCTCACGGTCCTCGATGGGCAGGAAGAGAGGGAGGCTAGTGCACAGAGGTCCCCACAGTAACAGGGAGGCAGAGTGTGTGGCCATGGGTGTCGGTGGGTGGGCGGGCGTGAGCCTGCCAGCTCTTGGGTCCTGTGTTCTTAGTGGAGGAGTGGGAATGGGGGAGGGAGAGGAGCCGGAGAATTGAGACTACAGGGAAAGATATCGAGGAGAGCACCAGGACTAGGGAAGGAAATTCTCAGGTGCAATTTCCAAAAATTATCTCTTCAATTAAAAAAATAATCTAAAATATAATTATTTTCAATTAAGAACCTTATTTTCCAGGAACACACATATACGAGTTGAAATAGCTGTGTTGGTTAGTATGGTAGGTGAATTGTTATTAGTGTGCTATTTTGATACATATCAAACCCCTTTCCAAAATTATTTTATCCCATGTTAACTCATAGACGCTTACTGTTGAATGATTTCACACTGTGTGGCGTTTTGTGTAGAGAATATTCCTAGTTGTTGAGTTCAGTGTCATTTTACATGGTTCGTATTGTGTTGTTCTACCTTCACTTATTCAGGGCTCTGTGTGACACCCCCGGTGTGGATCCAAAGCTCATTTCTAGAGATTGGGTCTATAATCACTACAGATGGATCATATGGAAACTGGCAGCTATGGAATTTTCTTTCCCTAAGGAATTTGCTAATAGATGCCTAAGCCCAGAAAGGGTGCTTTTTCAGCTGAAATACAGGCAAGTGTAAAGCGTCACATGCCGTGCTCACGCTGTGGTGTGCTTGGCTTCTGCATGGTCTGTGCCAGAGGTGGGACACGAGCAGCCGTCAGCGGCAGCCACGCCCCATACTGCTTGCTGTCCATGCTGGTAGAGACTGTCTCCTGTCACCCCCGAGCGCCAACTGAACGGGAACGCACACTGCTGCACCTCTTGCTTCCACCTTCCCTGGCCCCCTCTGGATGTCTGAGAAGGGTGTGAGTTGCTAATTGGATCCTCTACTCAAAGATTGTTAATAAAACATGCTTGCATTTTTCTTGTTTTTAATATTTAATTCATACTTCAATAATACAAAACTTAAACTTTGCTAGCTATCAAATTTTAGATTTTCATCCATCTCCGTATTTCTCTGATAAAGAAATTTAATTTTTATTCTCAATTATTCACTGACCTTTTACGGTGAATTGGTGAATTCTAGATTCACAATTCCTAAACTGTGCATTTTCTGTTTTAATTTTAGATATGATATGGAAATTGGTAGAAGCAGCAGATCCGCTATAAAAAAGATAATGGAAAGGGATGACAGCCCCGCAAAAGCCCTTGTTCTCTGTGTTTCGGCAATTGTTGCATCAAGCCTGGATGTCCATGAACCCTCCAGCAGTAAGACCAGTAGTGTGGATATCAGAAACGCGGCCGTCCTTGAGCTTACAGACGGGTGGTATGCTGTCAGAGCCCAGCTCGACGCCCCCCTCTCAGCACTCCTGAAGATGGGCAGGCTGACGGTGGGTCAGAAGATCATTACGCATGGAGCAGAACTGGTGGGTGCTCAGGATGCTTGCACACCTCTGGAAGCCCCAGAATCTCTCGTGTTAAAGGTAAACCAAATTAACCTACACTCTTGGCAAAAATCAGCTCCAATTCAGTTAAATCCTAGACGGCTTTTGCATCTAAAGTTGTCCATTCACTTATGCATGTTCCAAGGATGCTACATTTCTTGAAAACATACTGCTAACCAAAAGGTGAGGTACCCTGGTGGCACAGTGGTTAAGTACTCTGCTGCTAACAGAAAGGTCGGTGGTTCCAAGCCATCAGCGGCTCCACAGGAGGAAGATGGTGGCAGTCTGCTTCCGTAAAGATGTACGGCCTTGCACCCTTCAGCCAAAGATTAGACAGGCCCATAAAACAAAGCAAGCCTAAATGGGCACACCAGCCCGGGGCAAGGACAAGCAGGCAGGAGACGACAGGAAAGCTGGTGGTGGGGAACCCAAGGTCAAGAAGGGGAGAGTGTTGACATGTTGTGGGGTTGGCAACCAGTGTCACAAAACAATATGTGTATTAATTGGTTAATGAGAAACTAACTTGCTCTGTGAACCTTCATCTAAAGTACAATAAAAAAAAAAAAAGGATTTACAGCCTTGGAAACTCTATAGGGGCAGTTCTACTCTGTCCTACATGGTTGCTATGAGTTGAAATCTACTTGACAGCAGTGGGTTTGGATTTTGGAACCAAAAGGATAGGAGTTCCAACCCACCAACAGCTCCACAGGAGAAAGATGTGGCAGTCTGTTTCCATAAAGATTACAGCTTAGAAACCATATGGGGCAGTTCTGCTCTGTCCTACAGGGTCACTATGAGTTGGAATTGACTCGATGGCATGAGACTTTTTTTTTTTTTAATCTTAGTATAAGAAGTAAATTCCTGATTCAATTAAAAATTTTTGTGCTGTTTATGGGAGAGCCAAAGATAACGTCTTGTGCTAAAATAATGGCAGTTGTAGTGAAAGAGCAGGAGCAGGTTTGCACCAGATGTTCTATTTTGGTGCCTGAGCTCCTGCGGCCATCTTGTTCTCATAACTGCTCTGCTTCTACCCTGCTTACTCAGTCAGATGCTATTCCAGTGTGAGGAGATACTAGATTCCAGTACTTCTTGAATGTATAGTAGTAAAATGTGCTGCACATCTCTTTAATTTCACCGACATAACAGGACATTGTCATGTTGAATGCTCTGCAGTGTTGTTACCACAAATTACTACTAATATTGCATATTCAGATTCATGTTCAAAGTATCTTACAGAGAATTTACTTCTATTCTGGATCAGTCTAATTCAGGAAAACATCTTAGAAATCAAACATTTTTAAGATAAAGAAATACGTAACTTGTCCTTAGGTCTGTATTGGGTTGCTTTTTCCTGAAAGGATTCCACCAAGCTGAAACAGGCATTTGTTTTATGTTGCTTAGAATATCCAAGTAGCAGCGGTCTTCATCTTTTTGTTTTATTGGTTTTGATTTTATCAAAGCAGTGTTGTTCGGTGCTGTGGAGTCTGTTCCGACTCATAGCGACCTGTGTACAACAGAACGAAACGCTGCCTGGTCCTGCACCATCCTCACAATTACATTATAATAACTAAGAAAAATACTGTTTGTAGCTGAGCACGTAATATGCCATGATTATATTTCCTTTCTTTATAATGTCTTGCTTTCCCCTGGAGTCATTAACTATCTTGCTTCTTTGTTTTTCTTAATTTTTTGTCTCCTTAGCCCTAACTCATTCCCACACAGGAGCTGTAAGAATCCTCTCAATATGGTACAATCCTTTTATTGATTCTTTTTCTTGGAGACCTCCTGGGCCTGTCCATACTCCTGCTCCATTCTGGAGAGGTCTGTGTATACTCCACACCTGTCATTCCAGAAATTCCTTTCCCCTCATCTCTGTTTTAGAAGCCCTGTTTCCTAGATCCCATGTGGTCTTGCTAGACTTACTCCTAGTTGTGAGGGCACATGCCCCAGAGACTCTTCAGAAAGGAAGCCTGCAGCTTTTTGAGTCCTTACTGTAAGGTCAGCTGAATATAGAACGTTAGGGTGAAAATCCTTCCTTCAGAATTTTAAGGACATTTCTTTTGTTTATCTTCTGTTTCCAGTATACCTCCTGCTAAGTTCAGTTCTGTTGGGATTCCCAGTCCTTGTTTTGTGTCCTGTTTTTAACAAGTTGCTAAGATCTTTTCATCTCCAGCATTCTGAAGCTTCACGTGAAGTACTTCAGTGTCGGTCTGTGTTTATTCACTGTCTTGTGGACTCAGGGGCAGTCAGCTGAGAAACACACGTCCTTTATTGAGTTCGAAATTTTCTGGAAGCAGTTGTTTGGTAATTGTCTTCCTTCCATTTATTTCTCTTCTGTTTTGTGGAACTTCTGAGGTTTAGACAGTAGACTTCCTGGATGGATCCTCTAATTTTCTTATATTTCTTCCTGTCTTCTATTTCCTGTTCTTGTTTTTTTCCCATACTTTCTAGAATATTTCTTAATTTTATCTTCAAATTCTTAAAGTGCATTTTTGTTTATGCTCATAATTTTCAGTTTTCGAGAGATCTGTATTACTCCTTGAATGTACCAAAAAGGATTACTCAGCATTCAGCCATTTCAGGTGGTATCATACGATCAAGAACCGATGGTGTTGAAAGAAGTCCAAGCTGCACTGAAGGCATTGGCAAAAACAAGGCTCCAGGAATTGACAGGATACCAGTTGAGATGTTTCAACAAACAGATGCAATGCTGGAAGCGCTCAGTCATGTATGCCAAGAAATTTGGATGACAGCTACCTGGACAGCTGACTGGAAGAGTTCCCTATTTGTGCCCATTCCAAAGAAAGGTGATCCAGCCGAATGCAGAAATTATTGAACAGTATCATTAATATCACAGGAGAGTAAAATTTTGGCTGAAGATTATTCAGAAATGGTTGCAGCAGTACCTTGACAGGGAACTGCCAGAAATTCAAGCTGCATTCAGAAGAAGAAGGGAAATGAAGGATATCATTGCTGATGTCAGGTGGATCTTGGCTGTAAGCAGAGAATACTAGAAAGATGTTTACTTGTATTTTATTGACTGTGCAAAGGCATTTGACTGTGGGAATCATAACAAATTACAGATAATGTTGTGAAGAATGGGAATTCCAAAGCACTTAATTGTGGTTGTGAGGAACCTGTACATAGACCAAGAGGCAGTTGTTGGAACAGAACAAGAGGATACTTTGTGGTTTAAAATCAGGAAAGGTGTACATCAGGGTTGTATCCTTTTAGCATACTTATTCAATCTGTGTGCTGAGCAGATAATCAGAAGCTGGACTGTATGAAGAAGAATGAGGCATCAGGATTGGAGGAAGACTCATTAACAGCCTGTGACATGCAGATGACACAACCCTGCTTGCTGAAACTGAAGAGGACTTGAAGCACTTACTGATGAAGATCAAAAACCACAGCCTTCAGTATGGATCATACCTCAACATAAAGAAAACAGAAATCCTCACAACTGGACCAATAAGCAACATCGTGATAAACGGAGAAAAGATTGAAGTTGTCAAGGATTTCATTTTATTTGGATCCACAGTCAACACCCATGGAAGCAGCAGTCAGGAAATCAAAAGATTTGCATTGTGCAAATCTACTGAAAAAGACTGCTATAAAGTGTTGAAAAGCAAAGATGTCACCTTGAAGACTAAGGTGCACCCGACCCAAACCATGGTGTTTTTAGCAGCCTCATATGCATGTGAAAGCTGGACAGTGAATAAGGAAGACCAGAGAAGAATTGATGCCTATGAATTATGGTGTTGGTGAAGAATATTGAACATACCATGGATTGCCAGAAGAACGAACCAGTCTGTCTTGGAGGAAGTACAGCCAGAATGCTCATTAGAAACGAGGGTGGCGAGACTTTGTCTCAAGTACTTTGAACATGTTATCAGGAGAGACCAGTCCCTGGAGAAGGACATCATGCTTGATAAAGTAGAGGGTCAGCAAAAAAGAGGAGGACCCTCAGTGAGATGGATTGACACAGTGGCTGCAACAACAGGCACCCCACCCTTAGTTGCCTCTGCCTGGTGTTCCAGCACCCAGGATATGTGTGGTTCAGCCTTCTAGAAGGTAAACCAGAACCCAAACCTATTGCCATCAAGTCAATTTGAGTAATAGCGACCCCATATGACAGAGTAGAACTGCCCTATAGGGTTTCCTAGGCTGTAATCTTTACGGAAGCAGATCACTGGGTCTTTCTTCTATTGAGTGGCTGGTGGGTTTGAACTGCCAGCCTTTCAGTTAGCAGCTGAGCACTTAGCTGTTGGGTCCCAGAGCTCCTTCAGTAGGTGCACGCTAAGTGCTGTATAACTGTTCACTATTATTAGGTGTCATCTTTCTCTGAGCTGCTTTGTCATTTACCACTTGTCCAGTGAATTTTTAGATTCCAAAATTTTGGTGACGTCTTGTCTTAGTCATCTAGTGCTGCTATAACAGAAATACCACAAGTGGGTGGCTTTAACAAAGAGAAGTTTATTCTCTCACAGTCCAGGAGGCTTCAAGTCCAAATTCAGGGCATCAGCTCCAGGGGAACACTTTCTCTGTGGGCTCTGGAGGAAGGTTCATGTCATCAGTCTTCCCTGGGTCTGAGAGCTTCTCAGCGCAGGAATCTCAGGTCCAAAGGACGTGCTCTGCTCCCAGCACTGCTTTCTTGGTGGTATGAGGTTCCCACGTGTCTCTGCTCACTTCTTTCTTTCCTATCTCAAAAGAGATTGGCTTAAGACAGTATCTAATCTTGTATACCTCATCAGTATAACTGCCGCTAATCCATCTTATTACATCATAGTGATAGAGTTTACAACACGTAAGGAAATCACATCAGATTACAGAATGGTACGCAGTCATACAATACTGGGAATCATGACCTAGCCAAATTGATACACGTATTTTTAGGGGGACATAATTCAATCCATGACGCATCTCAGCTATGTCTCTTCTCTCCAGGTTTCTGTTCTCACATGTTCTTTGAGGGGCCCAGATAAATCAGTCTGTTTAATTCATCATGCAGCCACTGTGTGAGTCCATCTCATGGGGTCTTCCTTCCTCTCTTTTGCTGACCCTCTGCTTTACCAATCCTGATATTCTCTCCAGGGACTGGTCCCACCTGATAACATTTCCAAAGTACATGAGATGAAGTCTCGCCATCCTCCCTTCTAGGGAGCGTTCTGGCTGTACTTCCAGGACAGATGTGTTTGTTCTGTTGGCAGTCCACGGTATATTCAGTGTTCTTCACCAGCACCATAATTCAGAGGTATCCATTCTTCAGTTCAATTGAAGTCTCTTTTGTCCATTTTTTTAATAAAAATATTTAAATAACAGGGCTTTATGGCAGTATCAGCATTAAGTTTTTTGAGAAGTACTGTATGGTGAGTGTTTTCATTTTCATGCAACACTTTCTCACTTTCCTTTCCATGAGAATTTTTTATTAATTTTTTTATTATTATTTTATTGTTGTAATTAAATGGAGTTTACATTTCAAGTTAGTCTCCCATACAAAATTTTTATACATACATTGTTATGAGACCCTAATTGCTCATCCCATTCTGTGACAGCACACTCCTCCTTTCTGCCCCTGATTCCCCATGACCATTCAACCTGCTCCTAACCCTCTCTGCCTTCCCATCTCACCTCTGGACGGAAGCTGCCCCTTTGGTCTCTTGTATCTACTTGCGCTAAGAGGCACACTCTTCACAAGTATCACTTTACGTCCCACAGTCCAGTCCAATCCCTGTCTGAAGAGTTGGCCTCGGAAATTGTTTTAGTTCTAGGGTGATAGTCCAGGGGCCATGCTTTCCAGGGCACCTCCAGTCTCAGTCAGACCATTAAGTCTGGTCTTCTTACTGGAATTTGAGTTCTGTACCCCATCCTTCTGCTGCTCCATCAGGGACCCTCTGTCGTGTTCCCTGTCAGGACATTCATTGGTGGTAGCCGGGCACCATCTAGTTCTTCTGGTCATCTATGAGAATTTTTTTAAATAATATTTTATTGTGGTTTTGATGAAAGTTTACACAGCAGATTAGGTTCCCATGCGACAGTTTCTGTGTGTACTGTTGTGATGCTGGTGACGTTCTCCCCAATGTGTCGGCGTTCTCGTTGTTTCCCCGCTGGTGGTTCTCTTTCCAGCCATCTGCTTTCCTTGCCCCCTTACCTTCTTATCTGTGCTTTAGAGGAATTGATGACCATTTGTTCTCCTATGGATGATTTTTTAAAGGAGCACAGTACTTATGGGTAATATTCATTATTTTTTGAGCCAGGCTGTTATTTAGCTGAATCCATGAGAATTTGAAAGTGAATATTTTTAAAAGAGCCCTAAAAGAATGAAGAATATTATGAAATCTGTAATAGAATTGAATATATGTTTAATTTCTAAATTGGTTTGTTCTTTGATTCATCCAGATCTCTGCTAACAGTACCCGGACTGCTCGTTGGTATGCCAAACTTGGCTTCTTTCCCGACCCTAGGCCTTTTTCTCTGCCCTTGTCTTCTCTGTTCAGTGACGGCGGCAGTGTTGGCTGTGTTGATGTGATCATTCAAAGAACTTACCCTGTACAGGTATGACGTATCCCTGAAACTTACTCTGCGTTTCTTTCTTTTGAGACAGCTAATTTGACTGTTTTCCTCCCTGCGTGTATTTTTCCTTAAAACATGTTATAGTGGGTGGAGAAGACATCCTCTGGATTATACATATTTCGTGATGAACGAGCAGAAGAAAAGGAAGCAGCAAAATATGCAGAGACCCAACAAAAGAAGCTAGAAGCCCTGCTCACAAAAATTCAAGTGGAATTTGAAGAGCAGGAAGGTAAAATGAGTTGTATATGACAAGTCTTTATTTTTCATGAGGACAGAGTTTCAGGAGCTTCTCTCTTTACATTTGTAACTGAGCGAATTCATTTTGAGTAATAATTTTTTTCTAATTTTGAATCTGAATTTTTTCTGATTTGTTTAAAAAATCTTATTACATAGATACACAGATAAGCATCGAACTGACCGAATTATCACATCTTTATTCAACACCTTGAGCTTTTAGATGTTGATTTTATCTTAGGAAATAAAATACTACATATCCATAGCACTTGTCAGAAGTCTTAAGTAAACTCCCTCTTAAGCTTTGGTACTAAAGTATTTGCAGCGTCCCTGCCTTTTTCGGCGTTAGAGAATGGCAGAAGAGGGAGAGCTATCCAGTGATTTTCCCCACGCATCACCGTGTGTCACTGTTTCCTCAACGTCCTTATCTATGTTATGGAATGTTTGCGTTTCTGTTGTTGTTAGTTTTCTTGTTACTATACCTGGAGCTAGAACCTGTTTTCCCTGTAGCATTTTTTTTTAAATACATGTTATATTTTAGAACAATTTTAGTTTTACAGAAAAATTGTGCAGAAGTACAGAGAGTTCCTGTGCACCCCCCCCCCGCCCCGCTGACCTCCACACACTGTTTCTCCTGTTATTAGCATCATGCATTCCTGTGGCACATTTGTGACAGTCGATGACCCAATACTGACATGTTACTATTAACTAAAGTCCATAGTTTACATTAGGTTTCACGCTTTGTATTGTACAGCCTTACGGGTTTTGACAAATGCATGTCCTGTGTCCACCATTATAATATCCTACAAAATAGTTTCACTGCCCTAAGAATGCCACGTACTCCATGTAGTTGACCTTTCCTCTCTCCCTGTCTGGGCCCCTGGCAGCCACTCACCTGTTTGCTGCGTCTGTTGTGTGTCTGTTTCACAGGGTCGTGTAGTTGGGATTATATAGCATGTATAGCGCACAACTTTTTCAGACTGGTGTCTTTCACTTAGCAGCATGCATGTCAGGTTTCTCCGTGTCTTCGTAGCTAGATAGAAAATTTCTTTTGTCACTGAGTAATCCTCCTTTGTATGGATGTATCACAGCTTGTTGGTCTAGTGTATTCTTCACCTGTTGAAAGACATGTTGGTTGCTTCTGTTTTGGGGCAATTAGAAATAAAACTGCTGTAAACATTTGTGTGCAGGTTTCTTTGTGGACAGACATTTTCAGCTCATTTGGGTAAATACCTAAGAGCATAATTGCTTGATCACATGGCAAGCCTCCGTTTAGCTTTGTAAGAAGGTGTCAGACTGCCTTCCAGAGTGGCTGCACCACTTTGCATTCCCACCAGCAGTGAGCCTGCGTTCCTGTTGTTCACTTCCTCGCCACCATCTGCGGTTTTCAGTGTTTGTAATGTTAGCCATTCTGATAGATACAAAGTGATGTATCATGATTTTTATTTGCAATTCCCTAGTGACATATGATGTTGAACATCCTTTCATATGCTGATTTGCTATCTGTACGTCTTCTTTGGTGAGGTGTCTGTAACATCCATTTTAATAATAAAAATCATAGTGTTTTTATGCTGAAAGAACATAAAATTTACTTTTTCTAATCTACCTTTTTTTATTGCCTGAAGATTTTATGTTTTCCTGCATTTCCTCATGATTTTCTGTATTATTTAACTTCATCTTCTATATAAATTTTTAGAAAAATTGGACTCAGCATTTTATTTCCTTAAAAATTATCACTAACTCATGCTGTTTTTATACGTGTTACTTTAGTTAACTGTGAGTATACTGGTTTCACATTTTCCTAGAAAACTCTTAACAGATGAGTGGTTTCTTATGTTTTAATTCCATGATGTGGGTGTCTTCGCTTTTGTTCTCAGGATTTCAGTGTTTTTAATTTTGTGGTTTAGCTAATTAGTGACACGTTTGGGGGTTATTTTCCTAGAAAATACTCCTAAACGATGTAGACCATCACGGGCACTAACAAGACAGCAAGTCCGTGCCCTGCAAGATGGTGCAGAGCTGTATGAAGCCGTGAGGAACACACCAGACCCGGGTTACCTGGAGGTGAGAGTCAGAGCCGCGAGTGACGCGCTTCAGGCATCATCCTGTAGCTGGCACGCTGCGTTCGCTCGTGGCCACTGCGGGGGGCAGCGTGTTGAAATGCTGTTTCTCACACGGCAGTGTCTACGTTTCTGTGCATTTCTGTAATGTGCACACCAGTGCTGTGCATTCCCGATTCCATACCAAGTGAAGGACAGGAGGGTTAGGTGTTGTTTATGTATTAAATGACTGTGGTTTAAGATGCGTTCTAAATGAATGCTTCTTTTTAAGATAAAATAAGCCTCTTCAGAGCAGGGTCTTGGTTTCTGTGGTGCCGTGCTGTCTCAGTCCTGCCTGGGTCTGCTGCATCGTCCTCTCCCTTGAGGCACTGAGATGGAAGCACTCTCCGGTACGGGAATGGAGCAGGCTTTAGGGTCACCGCTCTGCCATCTATTAGCTGAGCAGATTGGGCATAAAATAGCTATAAAATGGGTGTGAAGTGCATCGTTTTAGGATTAAATTAGATAATGTGTATAAAAGTGCACCCGTTAAACCAAACCCCTTGCCATTGAGTCAATTCTGACTCATAGCGACCCTGTAGGACAGAGTAGAACTGCCCCATAGGGTTTCCAGGGAGCCGCTGGTGGATTCGAACTGCCCACCTTTTGGTTAGCTGCAGAGTGCTTCACCACTGTGCCACCAGGGCTCCATAACCTATAAAGTTCCATATAAATGTTAGCTACTATTATTAGAGCATTATTTCATATATTAACGTAAGCTACCACCTAAACTAAATTTTTAGACAGCTGTGTGTCTGAAAACCCTAGTGGCGCAGTGGTTAAGAGTTCGGCTGCTAACCAAAAGGTCAGCAGTTTGAATCCACCGGGCGCTCCTTGGAAATTCTATGGGGCAGTTCTACTGTGTCCTGCAGGGTTGCTATGAGTTGGCATTGACTTGACAACAACGGGACAGGTGTCTGAAAAGGAGCCCTGGTGGCACAGTGATTTTAAGTGCTCACCTGCTAACCGAAAGTTTGGCAGTTCGAATCCACCAGCTGCTCCACAGGAGAAAGAAGTGGCAGCCTGCTTCCATAAAGATTTACAGTTTTGGAAACCCTGTGGGGCAGCTCTACTCTGTCCTATAGGGTTGCCAGGAGTCGGAATCACCTCAGCGGCACACAACAACGATAATGAGCAATGCTACTCTAAATAGAATTCCCTCATGCCACCAGTGTTACAACGTAGGTTCTCCTGTGAAAAGTGAGTCCAGTTCTAAAGCCTGTGAGTGGACTTGCTGCAAGTCCGTAAGTTAAGGCTTTATTATGCTTTCCTGAAATATTGTTTGCCTCTGACTGCTAAGACATTGTTACATTTCTTGAAGCTTATGCTTTCTGTGAGTCATCGTAAAGATAGCTTCGGTTTTATCTACAAAATGTATTAGTCTGATCCCCTTTATAGAATTAATCATAGTATAATAAAACCCAACCAGTTGCCATCATGTGGGCTCCAACTCATGGCAACCCCACATGTGTCAGAGTAGAACTGCGCTCCGTAGGGTTTTCGGTGACTGATTTTTCAGGTGTAGATCACCAGACGTTTTCCTCTGAGGTGCCTCTGGGTGGACTCACACCTCCAACCTTTCTGTTAGTAGCTGAGCATGTTAACTGTTTGCACCACCCAGAGACTCCCATATTATCGTATAAGGAGGAAATAACAAGGCAGAATGAGAGCTGGAGGACTAAGTTCTAAACTTGGTCCTGTCCCTGTGTAGCTGGATGAGTGATTTATCTCTTAGAGCCTCATTCCCTCCTCCCTTCAAGGAACAGCCTTACAGTAGATTGCCTCTAAGGTTCTAAGCTTGTATGATTCTGCATGATTTGACTTAAAGTTATCATTGTAATTCTTGGAGGGAAAAACAGCTATCAGCTTCTAAAATCCTCGTCAGAGGATTTGTTTTGAATGACATGTTAATGTTGTGGGACTTAGGAAGTTGCACTGAAGTTAATGACTGTCTGCGTATTTAGAAGAACGTGAGGGGACAGAGGTTTTATAGTGCTTCTTCCCAATATAGATTGGGATGTTAAGGTGTGTAAGGCGGCGGTCTCTTTTCCGAGACACCTCTGGGTGGGCTCAAACCGCCACCGTGTTGGTTATGAGCGCTTCAACCATTACTGCCTGGGTGGCGCGGATGGTTAAGCCCTTGACTGCCAGCCAAAAGGTTGTCGATTCAAACCCACCCACTGGTGCCTGGGGAGACAGGCCTGGTGATCTGCTTCCAAAAGGTGACAGCCTTGAATACCCTGTGGAGCAGTTCTACTCTGTACACATGGGCTCGCCACGAATTGGCATCAACTCAGTGGCAACTAACAACAACAGGGCAGCAGTATTCTACTATGTGATGTGTCTACGGTCCGTTTCCTATTTTATTTCATTTATTTCTTTGCTTTTTTCATATTCGGTGAGATTCCCAAGAGTTACAGGCAGCAGTTTGCCAAAATGATTGAGAGAGAAGTGTAGAGACAAAGACGTAAGTGCTTTGAAGCACATGGCTGCTTTAAATTAGATCTGCTGTTCCAAAGAGTTAATGAAATTACATTACAGGAGCTAAGAATAAGGGTTTGTGCGCCAACTCCTACCTGTCTGGCGTGGGCGAGTTATGTGACCTCTCTGTGCCTCTTCTGTATTTCATCATCTGCAATGTGGAAGCAGTAATAGTACCTACCTCACAGGGTTATTGGAGGATTGAATGAATTAACCCATTTGCTGCATGTGGATCCATTCCTCGAATATAATAAGCACTCAGATGTTAGCTGTTTAACATGTAGATGGTAAAGACGGTGATTATTAGAATATATTTATAATTAGGGGCTTGTATTGGCCCTTGGGGAGTTCGTTACAAGGATTAGTGAATAATTTAAGGGACCTGAGAATATGTGATAAAGGTAAAGGTAAATGTATTAATCCTCCTTTTTGTATTTGAGGTATTTATATTCACACTCTTTAAAGTGAACTCAATTCTGTGGTATTTTATCCTCATTTAAAGTGATCTAGGTACAGGTTATGGGACTTGTTGTGTTTGGTTTGCTTTTATTCCGGTGTCGCCTGCCTTAATATTTTTAATGGTTACAGGATTATTTCAGTGAAGAGCAGCTGAGAGCCTTGAATAACCACAGACAGATGTTGAATGATAAGAAGCAGGCGCAGATCCAGCTGGAATTCAGGAAGGCTGTAGAATCTGCTGAACAAGGGGAGCCAGCTTTGTCAAGGGACGTGGCGACTGTGTGGAAGCTGCGTATTGTAAGCTATGAGGAAAAGGAGGAAGACTCAGGTCAGTACGTAAGTTTTTGTTTTTTTAAATCAGTTTTGTTAAGTTAAATAAATGATCTTTCTTATGAATAAAATGATTACAAATGCTAGATAAAATATAAAGTGTGTGTCAGAGGTGCAGAGTGGGCCACCACTGCCCACAGTGTAACAATGTCGTCCTTAGATCTGTGCTGTTACAACCAGTCTTTGTTTTAAACAAGGATTTTAATGATTATCAATTCTTCCGTTGTGGTTTTTTTTTCCATCTTTTTTTATGCAGTTATATTGAGTATCTGGCGTCCATCGTCAGATTTATTTTCCCTATTAACGGAGGGAATGAGATACAGAATCTATCATCTTGCAGCATCAAAATCTAAAAGTAAATCTGAAAGAGCTAGCGTACAGTTAACAACAACAAAGAAAACCCAGTATCAACAACTGCCGGTACACATTTTTCATTATAATACTTCAGTTCTGATAAATGCACATTTGTTTATAGAATCTCCATTTACTTAAATGTTCACTTCTTTCCCCCCCATAGGCTTCAGATGAAATCCGATTCCAGGTTTACCAGCCAAGGGAACCCCTTCACTTCAACAGATTATTAGACCCAGACTTCCATCCCCCTTGCTCTGAGGTGGACCTGATAGGATTTGTAGTTTCTGTTGTAAAAAAAACAGGTAACACACAGTGTATGTCATTGTCGCTCTCTGTTGGTTCCCTTGAACTATGTTATCTTGTAAGATTTGTCTTCCCTACGATTAGTCAAGAGTCCCTAGGTGGTGCAAACGATTAAGCGCTCAGCTACTAACCAAAAGGTTGGCAGTCCAGATCCACCCAGAGGTGCTTTGGAAGAAAGGCCTGGCAATGTGCTTCCCCAAAAGTTAGCCATTGAAAACCCTATACAACACGGTTCTACTCTGACACACGTGGGATCACCATGAGTCGGAATCAACTCAATGGCAACTGGTTTTCTTCTCTTCTTAGAGTTGTGTTTTCTTATGGATTGGACTCTTTTTGTCTTTTGCTACGCTCTTTTCTCCATTAAAAAAATTTTTTTGTTGGTTTGGTTCTGTTTTAGTGCTGTGTGGGATGTTTTTGGTGTAGTATGTTAATATGCTGCATTGTTGCCATGGAATTTCATTTCATCTTGGTCATCCTTGGGTGATTCCACACGTTATACAGAGTATATATTGTATATAGAGCATTATAGGGTAACTCATTGCTAATGAGTTGATTTAAATTCATGGCAATCCTATAGGACAGAATAGAACTGCCCCATAGGGTTTACAAGGCTGTAAATCTTTGCAGAATCAGACTGCCACATCTTTCTTCTAAGGAGCGGCTGGTGGGTTCAAGCCACTGACCTTTAGATTAGCAGCAGAGCGCTTAACCACCGCATCACCAGGGCTCCTTATATGTAGGGTAGGTAATTTTTATTCATTTATTCAACCAGTATTTATTGAATTCCTGTTGTGGAGCAGGCAGTGTTCTAAGTCCTGAGTACATAGCAATGAGCAAAACAGAAAAATAAATCCCTGCCATCACGGAACTTACATTATGGCAAGGGAGAGTGACCACAAACAAATAAGTTATGTGTGCGTGTGCGTATTATTTACTATGTATATTATTTAAGTGTAGTGAGTGTCAAGGAGAAGGGGGGGAAGGGTATAATTTTAGATAGGGAGGTGAGGAAAGACCTCCCCGGGAAGTTGACATTTGAGTGAAGACTTGAAGGAGTGTGGCATGTGGACATCTGGGAAAGAACATTCCAGGCAGAAGGAAGAGCAGTTACAAAGCCATGATGAAGCAGGATCATTCCTGGGTTGTTCAAGACTTGGTGAAGAGGCCAGAGAGTGAGTCTTGTCAGCTGAGGAGAGAGAGGCCACTGTCTTAGGCTGGGTTCTCTTAGAGAAGCAAAACCAGTAAAGAATATAAATATGTATATATATATAGAGAGAGAGATTTATATCAAGGAAATGGCTCACGCAGTTGTAGAGGCTGGAACGTCTCAAGTCCGTGGATCAGGATAGAGGCTTCTCCTGATTCACGTAGGCACGGTGGCTGGCGAACCCAAGATCAGCAGGTCGGAGAGCAGGGCTCTTGCTCACAGGCTGTGAAGATCGATGAATCTTAAAGATTGGCAGGCAGGACTGCAACTAAGCTGCTAGCTCAAGTCTCAAGAACCAGAGATGAGACGAACAGAAGCCAGCTGCAGAATCCAGAACGAGCGAAAGCCCACAAGCCTTGCCAGAATGTCCACTTACATTCAGTGCACGCCACATGCCCAAGGAAACTCCCTTTCAACTGATTGGCTGCTCATAGCAGATCCCATCATGGAGGTGATCACATAATACCAAATCTCATCATGGAAGTGATCACACCATCATACGACTATCAAATCATGAGAATCACGGCCCAGCCAAGCTGACACACACCCTTAACCATTACAGCCATGAAGGACCAGATCACGTGGTATCATTGTGTGGACTTGGACTTTGACCTGAGCGTAATGGAAAGTCACAGGAAGGTTTCCAGTAGAAGAGTGACCGGATTTGGGTTTTAACACCATCACTCAAGCTGCTATGTTGAGACTAGACTGTAGGGGGTGTTAGGATAGAGACAGGGAAGCCAGTTGGAGGTTCTTACAATAACTGAGATAAGAGGTGATGATGATGGTAGCTTGGAGCAGGCAGAAGCAGTGGAAGTGGAGACAAGTGGGCAGATCCTAGATGTATTCTGAAGGTAGGGATAGTGCAGGGTCAGTGAAGGATCAAGGGGCCAGTGCCAAGGTTTTTGGTCTGAGCAGCTGAAAAACAGAATTGCCATTTGCTGAGAGGGGAAGACTGCAGCGTGCAGAGCAGATCAGGAGCTCAGTTTGCACAGTTAAGTTTTGGATGCTTATTGGATGTCTAAGGAGAGACGTCTTCTTGGCAGATACCTAGGAGTCTGTTCGGAGCTGGGCTGAAGATACGAATGTGGGAGTCATCAACATACCCCACTGCCACTGAGTCGATTCCAACTCACAGCAACCCTGTAGGACAGGGTAGAACAGCCCCATAGGGTTTCCAAGGCTGTAAATCTTTACAGAAGCAGACTGCCACGTCTTTCTCCTGCAGAGCAGAGAACCACTCACCTTTTGGTTAGCAGCCGAGTTCTTAACCGCTGCGCCACCAGGGCTCCTTCATCAACACGTAGATGGTGTTTAAAGCCATGAGACTGGATGAGATCATTGTGGGAGTGGGAATGGATAGAGAAGAGAAGAGAGCCAGAGCCTTGGAGGCGGGGGAGATGTAGAGAAGGCAGGAAAAGAAGCGGGAGGAGTGGCCGAAGAGGTGGGAGGCGGACTTAAGAGAGCGAGGTGTGCCGAAAACCAAGAGAGAGGAGAGCAATTAGCTCTGTCAGATGTGGACTGAGAATCGGTCATTGGCTGTAGCTCCATGAAGGGGCATTTTGGGTGGGTGGTGGGAGTGAACGGTGGAAGCAAGGCAGGGGAAACGGAGGGAGAAAAAATAAGCAGTGAACATAGGTGTTTCAGGGGAAGAAGACAGTCGGAGCGGTAGCTAGAAGGGGAGTTGGCATCTAGAGAAGGTGTTTTCTCAGATGGAAGTGGGGAGATTTCACGGATGAGGTGTCGAATGCTGATGGAAAGGACCCGATAAAGAAGGGGCACCTGTGGAGCAAGGTCCCTCAGTAGCCGTGTGGGGTGGCCTCCATCTAGTGGGTGTATGGTGAGCTTGGCCTAGCCTGTAGCAGAGACGGGTAATCCGTAGTCACAGAGAGAAAAAGGGAGAAGTACCTGAGTACAGGTACAAGGAATTGTTGATGTGGACGTGGAAATGTGGAACAGGCCTCTTCTGGTTGCTTCTGTCTCGTTGCTGAGATGGATAATAAAATCCTTAGCTGGGAGTCAGGATAGAGGAAGGACATGAAGTCAGGATGCCATAAAGTGGAGGAGGGACTGGACCGGGCAAACATACGATGGCCGCCAGGGCCCGCTTGAGGTTCATGATCATGATTTTAAATGAAACTAGTCAGCGTGCTTGTGTGGTATCTCTCCATCCACGTTCAGCTGTGATGGTGCAGGCACGGCCCAGTGAAGGAATTCCAGGAGCTCCAGAGAGGTAGGAGAGTGGATCAGAAAAGGCAGGTGCAAAACCTTCTGGAAATGGAGTTCAGGGAATGCAAGATGACCTGAGGTTAGTTCTGATGGTCCCCGGACGGACAGTGGAGGTGAGGCAAGGTGTGTGGGGAAGAGGGAGACGGGAGGACACTTGTGTTCCTTGTAGTTCGTGATCTTTCTACCGTATCTAAGACCAATTTGTGTTCTCTCTTACTTAGTGTGAGGGCTGGATATTTGAGTTACTATCCATTATGTATTCCATACCTCAGAAGACATCATCTCTGGGGTGACCCTGGGGCCTTCACTTCACCTCAGAAGATGTCATCTCTGGTCATTTTCCCCAGCTCAGGGGAGTGACCCTGGGACCTTCACTTCAGTCAGTACTGGTCACTTGTTTTTCCCTGCAGACATTTCCATTATTCCTGGATCAGAAGAGGAAAAAGATAAGGATACCCACTCTGATATCCCTACATTGGCTGTTCATCAGATTCAGGGATACAAGAATTCTGTTTTATCGCATTACTGGTTTGGCTTGGGGAAAGGGGATGGGAAGCTCAGCCTTCTCGTGTTTCCTGGCTCTGGCCCCAATCTCCTGCTTCTTTCCTTCATCAGCAGATTCTAACTTCTGTATCAGGATGTTGCCATTTGGAGGTTTTTGGTGAATTTTTTTTTTATATTTAACTTGCTGTTAAGTGTTAAAAACCCATTGCTGTGGAGCCTACTCCGACCTCTGGCGACCCTGTGTGTCAGAGTAGAGCTGTGCTCCCAGGGGTTTTCAGTGGCTGATTGTTCGCAAGTAGATTACCAGGCCCTTCTTCCAAAGTGCCTCTGGGTGGACTTCAATCTCCAACCTTTGGGTTAAGTGTGTTAACCTTTTGTACCACCCAGGGACTCCATGTTAAGTGTTAGAGGAAAAAAATTCTATTGGAAAATTTCAAAGTGTCACTTTAACACAGAGGTCCTATTATCTTTCTAATACCCGAATCTAATCACGAGTCTTCCCAGCTTAAAATTTTCAGTGGCAGGAGCCCTGGGGGCGCAGTGGTTAAGTGCTAACTGAAACGTCAGCAACTTGAACCCACCAGCTGCTCCGCAGGAGAAAGACGCAGCAGTCTGCTTCTGTAAAGACGACAGCCTTGGAAACTGTGGGGCAGTTCTACTCTGTCCTGTAGGGTCACTATGAGTCAGAATCAACTCGATGGCAGTGGATTTGTTAACAGGTTTAAGTACTGGCTCAGAAAAATAGAAATAATTTTTTTTTAAAATTCTTCAGTGGCTCTCTTTCCCCTAGAAAAAGAAACCCAAACTTCTTGGTATGTCTAAAAAAATAAAAAATAAAACCCTTCAACTTCATGCCTTAAACCACCACCTGACACACCTCACGCTCCTGCCTTTAGTAATGCTTTTCCCTTTGCTTAGAGCACCCCTCTACGCTGTCTGTGCCTTCTTCCCACTGTTATTCAGCTAGCCAGGTGCTTACACTCTGGCTTAGCCGGCCCTTCCCCCAGCTCTGGTAGCACTTTGTATGTTTGGCTGGTTCAGCTCTCGTCACATGGCCTGTGGGCCTGCCTCTCCTTTTCTGAATCCGTCCCTGCAGTCCCCAGTAATACTGTCGTCTCTTCAGGAACAGGACGCTTTTAGTGTCTTTCTGTCCTCCTGATGTAGGGGCAGGGCTGGGGGAGTGGTTCTTGAAAACCTCAGGAATATAGCGTCTCCTGTTGTCCTCATAGTAACACTGTTCACTTGACAGCGATCATCCCCATTTTACAGAGGGCAATGCTGGAGCTCAGAGAGGTGCGCTTGCCAAAGGCCACGTTTCTTTTAGGGATTTGAACCCATACTTTCAGGCCCTAAAGCTCATCTGTTCTTTCTTACACTTTGTACTAACAGCACAAACAAAACCAAACCCAACATTTGGGAGTTGGGCTCTGTCTTAGTTACCTAGAGCTGCTATAACAGAAATACCACAAGTGGATGCTTTTACAAACAGAAATTTATTCTGTCACGCTTTAGGAGGCTAGAAGTTCTAATTCAAGGTCCCAGCTCTAGGAGAAGGCTTTCTCTCTCTCTCTCTCTCTCTCTCTCTATCAGCTCTGGGGAAAGGTGCTTGTCTCTTCAGCTTCTGTTCCTGAGTTCCTTGGCGATCTCCATGTGACATCTGTCTTCCCCCATCTCTGCTTCCTTCTCTGTGCCTGATATGCTCAGTTAAGATCTCAGAGGTGATTGGCTCCAGACACACCCTATACTGATACAGCCTCATTAACATAACACATTAAACTCTACTCCCAAATGGGATTATATTCACAAATATAAAACCAAAAAACCAAACCATTGGCACTGAGTCTATTCTGACTCATAGTGACCCTATAGGGTTAGGATTTACCACATGTATTTCAGGGGAACACAATCCATAACAGGCTTAAAATGGGGACTTGCTGTGTTTTCACTCTAATGCTCTGTGACTGTTACAGAAGCACTGTAATATAAAATGAATTAAAATTAAATGAGATAATTTCTTAGGTTGGTTTCCTGGGAAGCAGGCTCTGAGACAGTCATTCAGGAGCTGTACTGGAAAGTTCCCGAGGTGCAGCCCCTGTGAGAGAGGGAAGGAGGCAGGATTGGGCGGAGGGAGGAGGTGAACGGACTGCAGAGCCGTGGCTACAGGGTCAGCCAACCCCTGACCCTTAGAAATGAAACTCAAACTCTGTGGTACTGCTAGAAAAAAAATCCTTCAGCTGCCTGCCTTAAACCACCACCACTCTCAGGGACTTCCAGAGCCAGAATGCCCTTCCCTTGAGGTGGGGGCAGGCGCCTGTATGCCACACTGCCCTTCCTCCAGGGAAGGGGAGTGTGGCGTCTGTCCGTCTGGCGGAGGCCAGCACCCCAGGAGCTGGAGGAGATGTGCGCCCCACCACAGAGTGCACTGCAGATAGTACGTGAGCCTGGCCGTACAGCTGCTGGCCGCTTGGCATTTTGATGGTGTTTCCTAAAAGGAATTTGAAGGGCATTGTGTTCAAAAGTTGAAAGTTCAAATTAACCCCAGACTTCAACTTCGCAAAATGATTTTCTTCTTGTCCTTTTTTTAAAATGAAGATTTATTGAATGCCAGCATTCCAAAGGTTTTACTTAAAAAAATTCTTCCAGTTGTACCATTTGTTCAGGATGTATGGTAATTGAAGAAATAAGTAAGACTTCCGTTTCTTTCAATGCATACCATTTGATCCAGATACAAAACCTCTACTTAGGAAAAAATGAAATGAGGAAACTGCTGTTAATATTACTTTTATTTATGTTCTGCATTTTTTAAATAGTTTGTGTTGTACATCTTATCATTAAAAAAAAAAAAAAGAAAACAAAAGCTTCAGCTTCCTGCCTTAAACTGCTACCCTAATTCTGGGGACTTTTTGAAATCTTTTTCAGTAAGCATATATTACTTTTATAACAGGGGACAGAAAGGATGTGATATTTAAAGAAGGTATTTGGGAGAAGGGCAGAACCGTAATTAAATTCTGAATATACTTAAGGGCAAAATTAGAAAATTGAATATGGCTGGGAAACTTATAAGTTCTCTAAATGCAGTATTTAATTAAAGACTGAGATCCATCAAATAAGCCTATTTGTAAATTTGAAAAGTGAAAGAGGAACAAACTTTCCTCTTTCACCCCTTTGCAACAGGATGAACAAACCATCATCTGAGAATAACAGTCCTTTCCTTCCCTGTCATGTGTAAGGGAAACATCATCAAGAGAGTAGCACAAACAAGGAACTATAAACACACGTAGTCCCCAACTGACAATGGGGTTCTAGTCCAGGAACTACGTCAGAAGACGGTTCTGATGTAAGTCAGATACCTCTTTTTTTTTGGCTGCTGTACAGCAGTGTTTTGAACAGTAAATCGTAACGTTGAACATCTTCGAGTGAATATCTGAGAAGATAACATCAGCAGATTATGCTCTGCAACATTATACGTAGTCACATCACTAACACTAAGACGTACCAAAAACAGACTGGTCGTAACCGCGGTCATCGTAACTCAGATACGCCGGGCGTGTCGGAGACTGCCTGTAGTGGGGTTGAATGTCCGGAACCTCGTCCTGTCCTAGCCTCAGTCCTGTCCCTGCTCATCCAGTGTCCCCTAGTGTTCTGTGGCATTGAAATTGTTTGATATTTTATATTGAAGTAATTTCAGACCTTCAGAAAAGTTGCAGAAATAGTACAGCGTTCCCAAGTACCCATCACCCAGCCTCCCGTAACATTAACATCTTGCATGACCATAATACATCATACGATGATTTCAATCGGGGAAGTTAACATTGGTGTCATTACCTAAGCTGTAGATGCATTTGCATTTCAACCAGTGTTTCCATTATTTCCTTTTTTCTGTTCCAGAATCCTGTTGAAGTTCCCACATTGCATTTAGTCATTATTTCTCCTTAGTCTGTTCCAACTTGTAACAATTCCTCAGTCTTTCCCTTGTTTTTGGTGCTCTTAACACTTTTGAAGAGACTGACCAGTTATTTTGTAGCATTGCCTTCAATTTGGGTTTGTCGGTGTTTTCTCGTGATTGGAATGAGGTTATGCGTTTTTTGCAGGATCAGCACCAGAAGGGTGGTGTGCCTGTCTCACTGCATCTTATCTGAGGGGTTCATGATGTGGATGTATCTTATTACTGGTGATTATTGTATTGATTATTACTTACATTGATTGTCCAAAGGGTTAACATGCTTGGCTGCTGACCGAAAGGTTGGTGGTTCAAGTCAGCCCAGAGGCCCCTCTGAAGAAAGGCCTGGAAACCGAATGCAGCACAGTCCTACTTTGACTGTATTGACACGCATGGGGTCGCCGTGAGTGGGCGTCGGTGGCACTTTTGTTTAACCCTCATCACTTGGTGAAAGGGGTGCCCGCCGGCTTTCTGCACCGCAGAGTGACTCTTTCCCTTTGTCGTCACTGGCTGGCTTGGGGGATATTCTGGGACTATGGAAATCCTATTCCTCCTCAGACTTTCACTAATTTTAGCACCCATCAGTAGGTTTTGTTTGGAACAACTATTACTGTGGTATTTGCCTAATGGAGATTTTCTGTTTTTCTCTTTCCTTCTACGTTAATGAATTGGAATTCTATCCAGTTTATTAATTTACTTGATTACTTACATCAGTACAGACTTCTTGTTGTTGTCAGGTGCCGTTGAGTTGGTTCCGACTCATAGCGACCCCATGTACAACAGAAGGAAACACTGCCCGGTCCCGCGCCATCCTCACAATCGTTGCTATGTTTGAGCTCATTGTTGTTGCCGGTGTCAGTCCATCTCGTTGCGGGTCTTCCTTTTTCGCTGACCCTCTACTTTACCAAGCATGATGTCCTTCTCCAGGGACTGGTCCCCTCCTGATAACATATCCAAAGTATGTGAGACAAAGTCTCACCATCTTCATTTCTAAGGAACATTCTGGTTGTACTTCCTCCAAGACACATTTGTTCGTTCTCTTGGCAATCCATGGTATATTCAGTATTCTTTATTAACATCATGATTCAGAGGTGTCAGTGTGCAGAGATTTTGAATTTTGCCCATAGAATCCTTCAGTATTGCAACTCAAGACTTGAGTTTTTTCTTCAGTTCTTTCAGCTTGAGAAATGCCGAGTGTGTTCTCCCTTTTGGTTTTCTATCTCCAGATCTTTGCACATTTCATTATAATACTTTGTTTTCGCGAGCCACCCTTTGAAATCTTCTGTTCAGCTCTTTTACTTCATCATTTCTTCCATTTGCTGTGGCTACTGTGCATTCAAGAGCAAGTTCCAAAGTCTCTTCTGCCATCCATTTTGGTCCATTTCTTTCTTTCCTGTCTTTTTAATGACCTTTTGCTTTCTTTGTGTATGATGTCCTTGATGTCATCCTACAGCTTGTCTGGTCTTCGGTCATAAGTGTTCAGTGTGTCAAATCTATTCTTGAGATGGTTTCTAAATTCAGGTGGAATATACTCAAGGTCATACTTTGGCTCTCGTAGACTTATTTTAATTTTCTTCAGCTTCAACTTGAACTTGCATATGAGCAATTGATGGTCTGTTCCACAGTTGTTCTCGGCCTTGTTCTGATGATATTGAGCTTTTCCACCTTCTCTTCCCACAGATGTAGATTTATTTTATTCTCTGGGCTAAAATGTAGTACTCTGATTATTTGTGGCTCAGATTGTTTCCACTTTGGCCGTTAGGAGCTTTTCGGGGTTGGTGGCTGTGTTCTTTCAACCAGCCGCTGTGCTCGTTTGAACCCTTCCTTCCTTGCATTGCAAGGTGCTCCAGCTTCATCTTGTGTGTGTCCTTCTCCAGGAAGCCCTGGCTCCCTGTTTAGTAGGAAATGGTGTTTAGAAGCCAGGATCTGATTGCCGGAAGTGCTCGTTACTGTGGGATTGTCATTACTGCTGAGCCCTCAGCAGACAGCTAGGAAAATACATGTATGTCCAGTGCCTACGCATGTATTCCTGTGCATATTGCCTTTTTTCTCTGTATGTAAATTAAATACTGTGAGTTAATACTAATATCTGTAGTTCTAATCCACCACCACAGTGTTCCTCTTAGCCTTCAACCCGTTGCCGTTGATTCCAACTCACAGAGACCCTGTGGGACAGGGTGGAACTGCCCCATAGAGTTTCCAAGGAATGGCTGGTGGATTTGAACTGCTGGCCTTTTGGTCTTCTGGTTAGCAGCCCAGCTCTTAACCCCTTCCCCTTTTCCTTATTTGTAACTTCTTTCTCCAATGGCAGGAACCTCAGCTCTCATCATCTACAATATATTATGCATTCCATTCTGGTATACACCTAAAAGTTGTTTCACAATTGCTGACCCATGACCCTTGGGAGAAACAAGTCTGATAACTAGATTACAGCTTTTATGGACAATTCTTGGTGTCTTTAGCCTTAGAGTATTCCATCACCATACTGTTTTTTAAAATTACTTACGTTATTTCTTTTTCTCCCACCCCCTTTAGTGTGGTTAAGGAACCACGGTGGCGCAGTGGTTACAGTGCTTGGCTGCTAACTGAAAGGTCGGCAGTTGCAACCCATCAGCTGCTCCGCAGAAGAAAGATGTGGCAGTCTGCTTCCCTAAAAGATCACAGCCTTGGAAACCCTGTGGGGCCCTTCTCCCCCGTGCTACAGGGTCACTATGAGTCAGAATCGACTCGATGGCAGTGGGCTTGGTTTTGGTGTTTATCAGAGTAGCGTAGAGTGCTAAGAATGGATTGCTGGGTGGAAAGGGAAGTGTGTATGCAGTTTCCTTAGGTCTTACCACGTTTTTCTCCAGGAGGCTACATCCCACCAGCAGTTTTTGAGTGTGTGCTTCCCCTCCCTCTGTAACAGCCTATGGTGTCACGTCGGCTTTGAAGTTTTAACACCATGAGCAACAGGTCATTTTGGAAATCTTGAGATTTCTCTAAATTCGGTTATTTTTATTTATTTTTAACGTTAGCACACGCCAGCATACATGGGCAGGTAAGAGGTTCCTTGCGTTTCTGAAATTATCTAACACGCGTGTAATGAAGACGCGCTCTCTTCTTTTCTCCATCTAGGTTTTGCCCCTGTGGTCTATTTGTCAAATGAATGCCGTGATCTGCTGGCCGTGAAGTTCTGGTCAGATCTCAATGAAGACATCGTTAAACCTCCTGTGTTAATTGCTGCCAGCAACCTCCAGTGGCGGCCACTATCCGGATCAGGAATCCCGACTTTATTTGCTGGCGATGTTTCCACATTTTCTGCCAGCCCAAAGGAGAGCCACTTCCAAGAGGCGTTCAGCAAAATGAAAAATGCCATTGAGGTGAAATTATTTTCAGCATTACCGTTCTTTTTTGGTATTTTCCTATCTTGACACTCACATGTTAAGGAAGTGGCCGTTACGAAAATGGGGTTATTGACATAATACACAAGGTGAAGTTTCATATATTAATTGTCCATGAAGCCGAGGAGACTGAGGAAAGGTGGGGACGGATAGCTACAGGGAGAAAAGAACGATTCCAAGGGAAGTGACTTGGGAGAAACTGAGAAGGGCGTGAAGAGCTGCAGAGCGGGTGGGCAACGCAGAAATTCGTAGCGAGAATGCACCACCTGGGGCATGCAGCAGTGGGCAGTGTCATTAGTGAAAACCTCAGTGTGTAAACCGCAAGTTTCCGTTTAACTTCACGTCCAGAATTTTATACAGTTTATCACCTATCTTTGATTTGAAATAATCCCAAACAGGAGAACACTATTAATTTCCCCAGGATCATGCATGCTTCTTAGGCTTTAATCCATATATACATCATGCATTATATTAGCCATCATCTATTGAGTGCTCACTGTGTGCCAGGCATTGTCTCATTTCATTCTGCTCTCAACCCCATGAGGTTGGGAACTGTTACCTACTTTATGGATGAGAAACAGAAGTTGCCCCGGGCCATACAGCCGAGTTGGTGGAACCGGGATTCCGACTTAGGCCATCGGGATGCAGAGCCCAGACCCTTCTCTCCCTTGCATCTCTGCTCCCCATTGACATAATGGCTTTCATATATTGGTAGTTAGTGAAGAATCCATACAAGATAAGCCTCCTTGTTCTATAGTTTAATGTTTGAAACATGTTATTCAGAATGTATTTCTATAAAGTCATATTTAAAAAGTGCTGGGGTAGCGGGCGGTGTGAGGGAAGCTTGCATTAATATTTCGCCCAGAGACTCAGGCAGAGTGCAGAGCAGCGCCAGCTGATGGGGTTTCAGAGCTGGGCTGGGCTGCATCCGTTGTTTGGCTCACAGCAGGTTACCTCCTCTCAACACCCAAGTTTCCCTAGACCCCACGAAGGGCGGTTCATGTTAAATGTCCTCTCTGGCTCTCATTAGTCTTGCTGAAGAGTCAGCTAGTAACTGCCGTTTGCCATGAATTAGGCTAACCCGTAAGAGAGTTCTGATGTTTGACATCTGTGAATTCTGAAATGAGGATTTCATGTGGTTTAACCTACATGTTGTTTCAGTTAATTCTTGGAACATGTGAGGTAGTGAGGCAGGTGTCTCATTTTACTACCTAAGGCGCACTCTGGAAGGAGCCCTGGTGGCGCAACAGTTAAGTGCTCGGCTGCTAACGGAAGGTTAGCGGTTCAGACCCACCCAGCACTCCACAGGAGTAAAGACCTGGCAATCTGCTCCCATAAAGATGACAGCCTACAAAATCCTATGGGACAGGTCTACTCCACCACGTGGGGTTGTTGTGAGTCGAAAATGGACTCAGTAGCAGAAGGAATACTCTCGATGTCAGATGATTTACAGCCTTTAGGTAGGAAATAAAGCTGGGACTTGAGCCTCCATCTTCCAGCTCCAAATCCAGCACCCCAGGATGCCTTGTTGTTTAAACTAGATCATGGGGAGGTCTCAACGTCTCTTACCTTCACACGCACTCACGCACACACACGTGCGCATACTCACATGCGTACACTTGCACGCACACTCCCTCACTCACACACACTCACTCTTTCTCTGTGTCCTGTCCCTTCTAACTTTAACCCAACCCCACTGCCCTCGAGGCGATTCTGACTCATAGCGACCCTGTGGGACGGAGTAGAACTGCCCCATAGGGTTTCCAAGGCTGTGATCTTCACGGAAGCGCGCTGCCACATCTTTCTCCCACGGAGCTGCTGGGGAGTTCCAGCCTCTGACCTTTTGGTTTGCAGCCGAGCACTTTAACCACCGTGCCCCCAGGGCCCCTCCAGCAACTTTCACTCCCCAGATCACTCCTCTTGCTTTTGCATTGGCATATTAGCATATTGTTTGACAGTTACTACCAAATTTTGGGTGTCTTACTCTTTTGCTCTGGTTTAAATTTTTTATTCTTTAATTTTTTTTATTTCTAGTTTTAATGTAAACACTGTGAAAACATGAACGTGTGGATTTGCAATTTACAAAACAGCTCTTACCATTTATTTTCTTAGAACATTGATGTATTTTGCAATGATGCAGAAAACAAGCTAATGCATATACTTAATGCAAATGATCCCAAGTGGTCCACCCCGAATAAAGACTGCCTTTCAGAGCTGCACGCTGCTCAAGCAGTCCTCAGTGCAGACAGTAAGTTTCTGGTAAGTTCATGTGGACATAAGGAATAATAGGATTCTTACAAATGAAGGCAACAGTATATTCTGATGTATACCTAGTAAACATGGTAAAATGTAATTAAACTTACTTAGAAAGTGTGGTTAATGGGTATCCGGCTCCCATTGGAAATTATATCTTGTTTACTGGAGCAAGAATGTAACACCCTTTGGGGTCAGGTTTTCCAAGCAGGCGCTTTCACGTTTAGCATTCTGAGCGCCTGGGACTGAAAGCCTTTTTTGAGTGTTTCTTTTTGCCAGGAGGCCTGTTCCATACACTTAGAGTGGTTTCTAAGCTCAGTTTGGTTTAACTCTTTAAACCACAAAAAATGTGTCCACGTGTTAAAAATCAAGCTAAGTTCTGTCATGGTCGTGGTGTTAGGTGCTGTCAAGTCGATTCCAACTGATAGCGACCCTCTGTACAGCAGAACAGAACACTGCCTGGTCCTGGACCATCCTCACAGTCGTTGCTATGCTTAAGCCCATTGTTGCAGCCACTGTGTCAGTCCATCTCATTGAGGATCTTCCTGTTTTTCGCTGACTCTGTACTTTACCAAGCATGATGTCCTTCTCCAGGGACTGGTCCCTCCTGATAACATGTCCAAAGTATGTAAGACGTAGTCTCGCCATTCTTCCTTCTAAGGAGCATTCTGGTTATACATCTTCAAGACAGATTTGTTCTTTCTTTTGGCCATCCATGGTATATTCAATATTCTTTGCCAGCACAAGTCAAAGGCATCAGTTCTTCGGTCTTCCTTATTCATCGTCCAGTTTTCATATGCATATGAGGCAATTAAAAACACCATGGCTTGGGTCGTGTGCACCTTAGTCTTCTGGGTGACACCTTTGCTTTTCAACACTTTAAAGAGGTCTTTTGCAGCAGATGTGCCCAGTGCAGTGCATATTTTGATTTCTTGACTGCTGCTTCCATGGGTGTTGACTATGGATCCAAGTAAAATGAAATCCTTGACAACTTCAGTATTTTCTCCATTTATCAAGATGTTGCTTATTGGTCCAGTTGTGAGGATTTTTGTTTTGTTTACATTGAGGTGTAATCCATACTGAAGGCTGTGGTCTTTGATCTTCATCAGTAACTGCTTCAAGTCCTCTTCACTTTCAGCAAGCAAGGCTGTGTCATCTGCATAATGCAGGTTGTTATTGAGTTTTCCTCCAATCCTGATGCCACATTCTTCTTCATATAGTCCAGTTTCTCGGGTTATTTACTCAGCATACAGATTGGATAGGTATGATGAAAGGATACAACCCTGACACACACCTTTCCTGACTTTAAACAACATAGTATCCCCTTGTTCTGTTTGAACAACTGTCTCTTGGTCTATGTACAGGTTCCTCATAAGCACGATTAAGTGTTCTGGAATTCCTGTTCTTCACAGTGTTATCCGTAATTTGTTATGATCCACACAGTTGAATGCCTTTGCATAGTCCATCAAACACAGGTAAACATCTTTCTGATACTCTCTGCTTTCAGCCAGGATCCGTCTGACATCAGCAGTGATAGCCCTTGTTCCACGTCCTCTTCTGAACCTGGCCTGAATTTCTGGCAGTTACCCGTCAGTGTACTGCTGCAGCCGCTTTTGAATGATCTTCGGCAAAATTTTACTTGTGATATTAATGATATTATTCAATAATTTCCACATTTGGTTGGATCACCTTTCTTGGGAATAGGCATAAATATGTATCTCTTCCAGTCGGTCGGCCAGGTAGCTGTCTTGCAAATTTCTTGGCATAGACGCGTGAGCACTTCCAGGGCTGCATCTGTTTGTTGAAACATCTCCGCTGATATTCCGTCAGTCCCTGGAGCCTTGTGTTTCGCCAACGCCTTCAGTGCAGCTTGGACTCCTTCCCTCAGTACCACAGGTTCCTGATCATATGCTGCCTCCTGAAATGGTTGAACGTCGACCAGTCCTTGGTATAGTGACTCTGTATATTCCTTCCATCTTCTTTTGATGCTTCCTGCGTCGTTGTGAAGTTCGGTCATATTGGCTAATAACTAACTCTTAAGTAGCCGACCGTTTCCAAAGGGTCCATCTGTATTAGCTCATTCAGTCCTCAGCCACCCTATAAGGTGAAGACTGTTAGTGTCCCCATTTTACAGACGAGGAAACTGTGGCACAGGGAGGTCGTGCCCTTTGCCTGACGTAACACAGCTGGGAGAGTAAGTGTTAGAACACAGACTGTGTTGTTAAAATGGTTTTAAAATGTTTGTCTTTGTTAAACCCGTTAATAATAAAAAAGATTAAACAATAAGTTTCCTAAGTTTTGTCCCCACCTCCTCTTTTGTCTTTTACTTTGTCTTCCTCTTTCTTTTGTCCGATTGTCATTTTCATATCCTCTAGTGCAAAATTCTTTCTTTCTGGAATAGGACTGTGAACGCCTCTAGACATCGTTAGCTCTACTGGCCCGTGGGGGAGTGAGCGTGTGTGCGGTGTTTGTGTGACTCAATACTTGTAATGAAAAGTGAATTTGATTTTTATACATTAGCACATAATTACGGTAGGCTCCTTGATTTGTTTTTTATTAGCTGTCTTTTTCTAATCATGAGATTAATTATCGGTTGTTCGTCACTTTGCAGCCAGAAGGGAAGGCTCCTTCCACACCTGTATCAGCCCAGAAGACTTTGAAATCTTGGTGTAAAGGGGAGAAAGAAAGTGATGACCACAGAGCCGCCCGGAAGAGAAGAGCCTTGGACTTGCTGAGCAGACTGCCTCTGCCTCCGCCTGTTAGTCCGGTCTGTACGTTTGTTTCTCCGGCTGCACAGAAAGCATTCCAGCCGCCACGGAGTTGTGGCACCAAGTACAAAACGCCTATCAAGAAAAAAGAACTGACTTCTCCTCAGTTGACTCCACGTAAAAAAGTCAGTGAAAGTTCTCTTTTGGAAAGCGATTCGATAGCTGACGAAGAACTTGCCTTGATAGACACTCAGGCCCTGTTGTCTGGCTCAGCAGGAGAAAGTCCGCTCACACCTATCGGTGGTCCCACTAGGACTGCGGCCACTAGGTCAGAAGGCCAGCCGGGACTGCAGACGCTTTATGGTGCATCTGTGGTCAGAGAACGGGAAGATCCCCCAGCCGGCGCAGAAGAAGGTGGGACTCCTGTGCAGGAGACGAGCGTAACACAGAGCACACCCACGAGACTTCACAGGCGACCGAAGCGCACGTGACATGAACGAGCTGCTGACTCTTAGCCTTCCCAGTGTGAAAAGCAGACAGAATTCCAGGCTGCGCATCAGCATTGACGTGAGAAAACAGATGGTTCAAGTGCACCTAAGGGAGCGTGTACCCTCAGGGTGCTGTCTGCCTGCTTCAGTCATAGACCTGAAAACCAACTCTGTCAGTTTATTAACTGAGACACAAGTCTTTCAATCTGTATGACTTGATTTGGTCACTACAAGTATTATTTTACAAATGAGGTAAACGTGCCTTTCACTTTCAGATTGGGGATGGGTTTCACAGACCTGGTTTCTAAGTACAGTTATTTTGACTCCCGTGTTCCTCGCGGTGCGAGTTCCTATTTCAGGCTTTTTTCACGGTGGCTCACTATGCGCTGCAGCTGTTGGTTCTGCTGGGGTCCCCTCCTGTTCACAGGTCGGGATGAACAAGACGCCGCGGTGGTGTTGGCTTCTGCCCGGTTCTCCATCCTCAAGTCAGCGTGCGTGGCTGGGAAATAGGACCCTCGGTCCAGTTCCTTTTTATGATTTCAGTGTGCTCTCGAAATTAACTTCCAATTCTATTAAAAATTCAAATACTTTGTCAGGAGCAGGTTTCAGAGTGTTTTTGTGTTTTGTTTTGTTTTCCTAACTACAGAGTATCTGGCTTTTGCATTTGCACTGATCTTACCTGCTTCTGAGACCCAGAAAGCACTCCCTTTTCAACCTGGTTTTTGCTGACCACCAAGGCAGAAAACAGCATTCAGTTTAAGATGCCATTCTGATGAGGTATTTTCTTTTCTGCTTAATAGACAGAAGGGTGCAAGTAGTTCTAACCCAGAAGCTAAGAGCATGGAGAAGCTCCTAAGTCAGGTCTTTTTAATCCACCTTAAATTTGTATGAGATACCACACGTCTGTCTAATTATAAGCACGTCAGAGCCAAGAATAAAGCCTTCTAAAAATCAGTTTGTTTGCTTTCATAAATGATTAACTGGCATCCGTGGTTCTTCTCTTCTCTAAAAACCATTAACATAACAGGTGATCTATTTTGCTAGTCTTTTAACTGTTCTGCTGGTTGTATTAATGTGGTTTAAGTTGTGTTCATAAATCATTTTGTCCTGACATCCTAATGATTTCCCCAGGGATCCAGCTAGACAAGGGAATAAAGCGTGAGTCTCAGGTGAACAGAAAGAAGTAAATTTATAAGAATTTACCCTTTCCTTTGAATTCTGGAAAAACTGCTTTGACCTCCGTTCATTATCATTCAGACTGCCCTTTGCAGACATATCTAACGCACACTGTCCTTTTGCTGTGAATAACACATCCAGGCTGCATGAGCAAAGCATGAAACGAGTGTATGTGGATATTATCCCTAAAACAGGTCATCGGTTCATGATCATAGCCCACAGTGTATGCTGCGTAATAAGGGACACGTGGTGAAAGCAGTTTGTGTCCTTATTCCACAGTCACTCCGAGAGCCCGTGGTGTGCATACAGCAGTCACAGCTCCAGTGCTGATGCCAATGATACATGAAAACAGCTCACTGCTGGATGTTCAAAAAACCGTCTCCATCAGGAGCTGTGGGAGTTCGGAGGAAACACAGATCACTTGTAATTGGGACAAATAAACAATTAGTGGCTTCAATAATGTTTCATGCTTTCAGACCAAGTACTTCAGGGCCCATCTGGGAAAGGAAGAGGCAGACAACCCGGGACACTCTTCAGAACTCTGTGTGAGTTCTGGGTCTGTAAGTCCCCACCCAGCCCAAACCAAACCCGTTGCCCTCCAGTTGATTCCAACTCATAGTGACCCCGCAGGACAGAGTAGAACTGCCCCATAGGGTTTCCAAGGAGCAGCTAGTGGATTTGAAATGTTGACCTTGTAGCTCTTAACCACTGCACCACCAGGGCTCCTCACGCAGCCAGGGGAACCAGAAACCCTAAGCAGAGTCAGACATTAATCAGGAGGATAGAATCTGACCCCTTGGGCTCCTGTGGTGTCAAAGGTAAAGCAGTTCCCAGCATGGGCGCCCTGACATACCTCCCTTCTCACCTAGACCACTGAAGCCGTCTGTATCCAGCTGGTTCCACAGAAAGACTGACTAGGATGCTTAGGATTACCTGGGCCTGCAAAAGGGTAAATGAGCCCTGGTGCACAGTGGGTGAGCGCTTGCTGCTGAGAGGTCGGTGGTTAGGATTACCTGGGCCTGCAAACAGGAGTAAATGAGGAGCCCTTGGGGCACAGTGGGTGAGTGCTCGCTACTGACTGAAAGGTGGGCGGTTCAAACCCACCAGCCACTCCACGGGAGAGAGCTGTGGCAGTCTGCTTCTGTAAAGATGACAGCCTTGGAAACCCTCTGGGCAGTTCTACTCTGTCCTACAGGATCTCTGGGTCGGAATCAACTTGAGGGCAGTGGGTTTTTGGTGGGGTAACAGTTAAGCGCTCATGGTTCAAACCCACCAGCGGCTCTGCAGGAGGAAAGACTTCGCATCTTCTCCAGTAAAGATCACCACCCGGGAAACCCTTCGGAACAGTTCTGCTCTGTCACACGCCGTGCTTGGGCTCCTAAAGCTTAGTGAAACACGCTAACCCCTTAGATTCATTCACACTTACTCTCATCTGTCAGCCAAACTCTGTTACAGACACTCACTTACAAAGTGTTGATGGAACCATCACAGGTGCGTTGCTGGTCCTCAGGATGCTGGGTGGGTGTCAAACCGTCAGGTAACGGAATGCTAGTGAAACCTCTTTCTGACGTGCACTGGTTAGCTGCCGTCAATCCCGACTCGTGCGCAGGTCAGGTAACTTACATAAGCAGACAGACGTGGGCTTTCGTGGGCTTACCTTTGTGCATCCTGTTTATTCACGTGGTTTCTGCTACAGAGGAACCAGCTCTTAGCTGGCTGACTTCCTTGGGATTCGGTGATTACATGTTTTATATTGTTTAATTTAGGGAAAAAAAAACAGATTCAAAGACAAACCTGTAAATGTTACATACAATTTTTAATAACCGTAAAAGCACCATCATACGGGACACTGGAAATACCACTCCACAGAGCGTTAGAAGCTGCTGGCCCACAGTAGAAAGCGGACATCCCACGTGGTCGTGGCTGCCGTGGTCACCAAGTTGACTTGCTCCTAACCTGCTGGCATGGAGTTTGGATTCAGGAACATGTCAGACTTGAGAACTTCATTGTCCTAAACACCACACAAAACACCAACACTGCTCACCTTACAGTAAGCACGGTTTCTTGGTGCAAACAGTTAAGCGCTCACTACTAACTAAAAGGCTAGCAGTTCACATCCACCCAGAGGTACCTCGGAGGAAAGGCCTGGCCATCTACTTCCAAAAAATCAGCCACTGAAAACCCTACGGAGCACAGTCCTACTCCGATGCCCATGGGGTCACCACGAGTCAGAGTTGACTGGCTACTGGTTACGTGATCTCTGTGCTGGGGTGCTTAACTCCTCGTGCTCCCACACATTCAGGCTGCCGACCAATCACATTTATAGGCAGAAATTTTAAACATCATTTAATTATTCCTTTCAAACATTGGTGTTTTACGGAAGGCAGGCTTGTTTTACTCACACTAGTTGAGCAATAGCCGAAATGTATTCAGGTTTAACCCTGTTGAACAAAGTGGTGTTAAAACACAAAGTGTGACTTCCCAAAGTGTCTCCTTTGAAGGGCAGTATTGACGCAGATGTAAACTTTCTGGCATATTTGTTTTAGAAGAAAATCAATATTTAGGAAGCTTAGGGGGCAGTGAGTTTACGTTACCGGAGAAGGAACAACTCAGAAACGGTGGGTGAAAATGGTTGCACAACTCGGAGAATGTAATCAATGCCACTGAATCGTACATGTAGAAGCTGCTGAACTGGTGTTTGTTTTGCTGTGTATAGTCTCAACAACAAAATAAAATCGCTGTCATCAGAGTCACGCAAACCACATAAGTTAGCAATGGCGCTAAAATTTCTCCCGTCGCCTCTCCTTCCCCCACTTTCCTCACGGAGATGAATTTCCTGGAAAAGTAAACGGACACTTCAGAGAAAGTAGCGCTGAAGCTTAGATACTGTAAACCCTTCCCTTCGTTGATGAACCTGCTGGACTAATCTCGGTATGTTCTCGGGTTTCGGGTTTCCCTCGAGAAAGGGGCATTGCTTCCTCCAATCTGCAGAAGCCCCGCAGCAAACCAGGCACATGGGACACTTGAACACAAGCCTGCTGCAGACGATGACTAGAATGACATCTGCTAGAAAACTTGGGGTTCAATTATCTACACTGGAATTAGAGCTCTGGCTAAAACTGAACAAGGAATAAATACCAAAAACTGGCGTAAAAACTGATTTAGGAAAACTGTAAACAGCCGGAAGACAAGACGCTAATATCCGCGGTGGCAACCACCCCTCCTGCTGAAGAAGCTGTCGCTGGCGAAGCCCCCGGGGGCCCTCCGGCTGGGAAACTCTGCACAGGCCCGCCAGTCCCCCGCGCCCTCGGAAGGCGCCGCCGTATTCCTGTCCTGGCTTCCGGTCGCCCAGCTCGGCTTTTCGGCATGAAGCACGCTGTGAAAGGTGACACCGTGTTCATACTGTTCTTTCATGCGGTGGATCTTCTCTCTCGGGACTCCATGAATGTTTCTTCTGTGTGGGAAAAGGAGGCAAGTGTTCGTTACGGTGCTATGTCACAGGAGTCATCTGCATTTTACGAGGCCTGTATTATCACCTAAATGCTCAGGACTTGACTGGCAAAAGCCAGACACCTTGCTACGCCTGCTATCTTTCCGGCCCCACTCCTGTCTGCCATGCTCCCCGCCCCCGCCACCTCCAAACTGCCCTGAAGTTGGCAAGGAGCTGACACTTCAGAAACGCTTCATTTCTGGAAGTCTCCATTCTGTGCTTCTAGAGGTCAGAGGACACCATGAGGCCCCTGTCTTGTACCTGCCTGTTGATAACATGCACACAGCATCCATTTGCAGCAGCCAGTCCTGGATACTTCTAGATGCTCACCAAAACCATCTGAGAGTCTAGTGGGTATCCAAAACCCACTGGGGATGTGGTTCAAATGTAATTACTAGAGATTCCGACTATGGAATGGAGTCCGCGAACTAGGATTTTAACCACCCCCCCAAGGCGTTCTGATGAGGCTGGTCCACAGACCCACTTCCAGAAACACTTAACAATCTGCTTGTAACTGTAAGAATGAACTAGCATCATTTCTAAGAAGTAAACGATGATTTTATGGTTGCTTTACATCACTAGCACTATCAAATAACACAGACAGTAAATAGCAGAACCCATGCATCCAATCAACAAGTTAGTACTACTATCTGGAAATGTATTACTTTACCAGTAGAAGCAGCATCTAGACCCTACATGAACCACATCCAAAAACCTTTATTTAACCTAAATGCAAACACCCCATTGACACGTACAATCCCATGCAGAGGGAAGTGCTTTTAAATGTTTATTAATGAAGAAGCGTTTCAGCAGAATGTTCAGTTTGCCCTTTGAAAGGACGAGTCCAAGCCAAGACTTAGCATGTTGCATTATGTTAGCAACTGACCCCAAACCAAAGTCTTCACATTCATAATTCCAAAGTGATCAATTTCCAAGAATTACCATTTCTGGCCTGAAAACTACCATGTCCATTTCCAGCCTGAAAAGATTCTTTGTTCATTCTGAAACACCTGAAAATAGCAGGACACACAATGAGACTCTAGAAAAGCAAAGAAGTACCTTGCTAACTCTGGAACGTTGAATTTCCAGCGAGTGGCAGGTTCTCGGAATAGAACTTCATAGTTATTTTCAAGTGCCTGATTTTTCAAAAGCACATAAAACATTGAAGACATAGTATGTATGTTTGGGAATGTATACGCTGCCATTTAACATTTACGAGTTCTTTCTAAAATTCCTTGCTTTACCAGTAACCCAGTGCCTAATTTATCTTACAAAATACAGTTGGTTCATTTCAACACCTAGCCACTCTTAGATTATGTATTATGGTTCCCAGTGATAAATTTTGGTCAATTTTATACAGTATGTAGGAAAATGGTAAGGGTTCCTTCGTTTTGAACATTTTACAAGTAGATAGCTGTGCCCTGAGACAACCTCTAAACTTTAAACCAAAAATATCCCCTGAAGTCTTCTTAAAACCAAACAACAGTTTAGCTTAACTAGTAAAGAATGTCTGCCTTGAGCACTGTGCTCTTTTAAGAACTATCTATATGGGATCAAATTGACAAGAGCACCTCAAAAGATTAGATAGGAACCTTAGGGGGCAGTGAGTTTAGGTTAATGGGCAAAGGAAAAATTCGGAAAAGGAGGGTGAGAATGGCTGTACGACTTGAAGAATGTGATCAATGTCACTGGACTGTACACGCAGAAATTGCTGAATTGGTGTACGTTCTGCTGGGTATATTCTCAACAACAAAAATTAAATAAATCATGTATTTAAAAAAAAAAAAGGGGATGGCTGAACTAGTTTAATGCCCTGCCTGCAGGTATGAGCAGTGACCTCAAAGACTTCTCAAACTCTCCTACATGATGACTGTAGATTCACTTCGGTCAGGTATCTTGTCCTGCCCCCTATGCCTGGTTGAGAAAGTGAGAGCATCATAGCAACATGGCTGATGAAATAAAAGTCATTTCCACAGAGTGGCTACCTACTCTTCCTCCTAAAGCAGCTCTCCCTGCACTCGGTACAGTTGGGCTTCATGTCCCATTTCCTTGAGTTTAGAAAACTCTTGTAATACCTACACATCCCTATATTCTTTACACTCATAAATTCACTGCTTTTCTTCTCAAACTAAACTTTCTCTGATCACTGTTGTTTATTGTGTTGTAAGATACAGAATGAAGTGTGGATACCTGAGTAAAAACATCTCTCTTCATTCCTGGGATGGACACTTGTAACCAGGGAAGGTTTCAAATACCACATCTGGAAAATATCTGATGTCTGGGCGCTATGCAATCACTGTGGATGGCTGAAAACGATTGTACATAGCCAGAAAATAAAAGTAAAACAACTTCCCTTAGTCCGCTGTCAGCGAAGCCTAACTCTTGGGTTTCATCTGTGCCTTAACTCACTGGACCACTCATGTCTCTGCGCCTTTCTTTTCTAATTTGGACTCTCGATCCATGAACGGAAGTATCAACAAAGGTAGACCCCGTTCTTCTCACACTCACCAAAGTCCCACAAGATGGACCTACGTGAAACTGACGGACGTAGAGCTGTGGACCAAAAGCGAACCTGTAGGCACGCTACTCTGCCCGAGATGTAAGAAGCCTAAAAACAGGCCGCCATGAGCCCAGTTTTAGAGATATTCATTTCACAATTAACCAAGTGGGGATTAGGGATGACGAAGTACAGTACTCAGCTGTCTTCTTCCTGCCCCACTCTGTATGTTTCTGGAGCTTTCCTCCTCCCTATGCCCAATAGCAGAGCCCTGGTGGCGCAGTGGTTAAGAGCTCGGCTGCTAACCAAAAGGTCAGCAGTTCAAATCCACCAGCTGCTCCCTGAAAACCCTACGGGACAGTTCTCTGTTCTATAGGGTCGCTATGAGTTGGAATCGACTCAACAGCAAAGGGTTTGGTACGGGTTTTTTATGCCTAATATCAGGAGCCCTGGTGGTGCAGTGGTTAAGTGCTCAGCTACTAACTGAAAGGGCAGTGGTTTGAACCCCCCAGAAGCTCTGCAGGAGAACGATCTGGCGATCTGCTTCCATAAAGCAGCCTCGGAAACCCTATGGGGCAGTTCTACTCTGTCCTATAGGGTCGCTGTGAGTCGGAATCAACTTGACAGCAATGGGTTGGGCATGCCTAATAGGGAATGAAAACTTAGCGTAAGAGATGCAATATGTCTGAAAAAAAGATCACACATACCTCAAAATTAAACCAAATGTGTACAATGTTCTATTCATATTACTGTTCTATTAATTCCGACAGTGGAAGGTAGCTTTATCTCTACCTGTGTATTTATATTATAGTATCTGAATAAAGCTACAGGATTAATCCTAAATCTGTTCTTAAACTAGACAATTCTGTTGCCTTGCAGGTCCCAAGGCAGCAACGGTGCAGAGTGCTGCCACCAGCTCCTGGAGGCAAGGCCGCCTGTGAGCGCAGCCGGCAGCTGGGCCAGGCGCATGGGGAGCCCAGTCCTGCTCTGTGCATTTCACCAGCTGCTTCTCTGCAGAGCCTCCACTTAGGAAAATGACCGAGACAGAAAAGCCATCAAGAACTCAGACCAACGACTATTTACCAAAGACTACTTAAAAATTGTAGGGGCCCTGGTAGCACAATAGTTAAGCGCTCGGCTGCTAACCAAAAGGTCGGCAGTTCAAACTCACCCAGCGGCTCCTCGGGAGAAAGACCTGGTGATCTGCTCCCATAAAGATCACAGCCTAGAAAATTCCAGGGGGCAGTTCCATGCTGTCACCTGGGGCCGCTATGAGTCGGAATCGACTCCTCGGCACCCAAGAGCGACATTTAAACTTCGTGCCCTGAGGCAAGATGAGCATCTAGGTGAATTTTCTGCCACTGAACAGCGGAGCAGCACTACAGTCAAACCCCTCACTGGCTCCCCGGAAAAGCTACCTTAGTAAACACGACGAGGTCATGGAAGGCCAGAGAAAGGGGGAAGAACAAACGTTTCAACTTTTTCACAAAATGTCCGCCAGCGAACAATTCACAATGATACTTCTTCCTACCATGAGGGCATAGGGCTTCATCTCCCAGGCCTGGAGGTTGGTGTTATCAATAATTACGGGGGAGACGCCGTTCCTCATCGCTTTTCTCGCTGCAACACAGTGTTACATAACAGTTAACCACACAGGCGACAGTCAGGGAAGGCCAAGCGAGACCCGGCCTTGGTGCTTTCATTACAGGATGTCCTCCCACTCCAGCACCCATCATCAGTAACCTTCTCCCGGAATCTAGGGCGGGTATCATGCCCAGGCATTCTGTTTGGGCAAAAGAGTGGAGGGACTTTGTAGGTTCCTTCCCTAAAACGTACGCATTCTGCGGCAGCTACAATCTATCAACGCACAACAAGCCTCCCTGGGGCTTGGGGAAGGGTCCGTCACCTCTTTTCTGGTTCCATTTGTGAGCTTCCTCCAGGAAGTCGGGGTTGAACTCATAGGTGCCGTCCTCCTGGGAGAAGAAGTCATCCGTGCTGAAAATCACGGCCCTGGGGAAGTCGAGCTGCAGCTGTCTGGAAAATGGGGAAACGAGAGAAACTGATTTCTTAACCCACCGTCACCCTCGAACTCACTGCCTTCCATCTCTAACAGCTGGCAATCTGTGATTCTGAGAACACAGGCTTTGAGGTGTTGACATTCCATTTGAAAAGAAAGCCTGTTGGCGCTGAGTCAATTCCGACTCGGAGCGACCCCATAGGACAGAGTAGAACTGTCCAAGAGGGTTTCCAAGGTTGTAATTCTTATGGAAGCAGATTGCCAGGTCTTTCTACTGCAGAGCAGATGGTGGGTTCAAACCACCAACCTTTTGGTTAGCAGCTGAGTACTCAACTACTGTGCAACCAGGGTCCTTTGAAAATGCTAACCAAACCAAAAAACCAAACCCGTTGCCATCAAGTCAATTCCGACTCATAGCGACCCCATAGGACACAGCAGAACCGCCCCATAGGGTTTCCAAGGCTGTGATCTTTATGGAAGCAGATCGCCACATCCTTCTCCCACGGAGCGGCTGGTAGGTTCAAACCACCAACCTTTTGGTTAGCAGCCAAGTGCTTACCCACTGTGCCACCAGGGCTCCTAGATTTTAAAAGAGAGGCTCACCGTCTCTGCGAGGTGTCTCTCCTGAATTGGAGGCAGCAGAAGACTGAGATGGGACCTGTGTGTTGCTAACCTTGAAGCTAAGAGGTGCTGGTCACCACCGCTGACCTGGGCAGCAACCAGGACTGACTCTGATGACGAAGCTGAGGGTGTGGTAACTTCCCTCTGCCCCAACACCACTGCTCTCAGACATGGCCAGTCCCTGGGGCCACCTGAGACCTGCCCTCCGGCATCATGTCCCGTGCTCAGTCCTTCCCTTGGCCCCACAAACGCTTACCTGCCCAGGGTCCCGCTTCCTTGGAGCTCCGACTCCATAAGGACCCAGGAGAAAACTAGTTCTCCCTGAAGTGTGGTGTGTGGGGGCCGCCCTGTCAGGTAACGTATTTACAATGACCTCAACCCAGAGGAAAGAGAGCACATGCCATCCTCTCTCTCTGTCTCTACAACAGGAAAATATCAGCGAAAGAAGACAAACCATCAGGGAGGACTTCTCTCAGAGTCTCTGGGTGCTACAAATGGTTAACGCTCTTGGCTGCTAACTGAAAGCTTGGAGGTTCGAGTCCACTCACAGGTGCCTTGGAAGAAAGGCCTGGTGATCTACTTCCAAAAAAATCAGCCATTGAAAACCCTGTGGAGCACAGCTCTACTCTGACACACGTGGGGTCGCCAAGAGTTGGAGTTGACTCCACAGCAACTGTTTGGTTTTTTTTTTGTGGTTAGTATTCCTTTTAAAAAAAAAAAAGTGTATTATGCGTTACACAAAATAACTTCAAAGAGAAGACGTTTCTACTTAAATCAATATTCAGATTTTTTTGGAAGAAGGTAGATTTTACACTAGGTAGGAAATGAGTTGACATTGCTGATTTCAGATGAATCCTGGCTGAAAGCAGAGAATACCAGAAAAATCTTTACCTGTGTTTTATTGACTATGCAAAGGCATTCAACTGTGTAGATCGTAACAAATTATGGATAACACTGTGAAGAATGGGAATTCCAGACCATTTAATTATGCTCATGAGGAACCTGTACTTAGACCAAGAGATAGTCGTTCGAACAGAACAAGGGAATACTGTGGTTTAAATTCAGGGATGGTGTGTGTCAGGGTTGTATCCTTTCACCATACTTATTCAATCTGTATGCTGAACAAATAATATGAGAAAATGGACTATATGAAGAAGAACGAGGCATCAGGATTGGAGGGAGACCAATTAACAACCTGAGACACGCAAATGACACAGCCCTGCTTGCTGAAAGGGAAGAGGACTTGAAGCCCTTACTGATGAAGATCAAAGACCACAGCCTTCAGTATGGATTACACCTCAACATAAAGGAAACAAAAATCCTCACAACTGGACCAATAAACAACATCTTGATAAACGGAGAAAATACTGAAGTTGTCAAGGATTTCATTTTACTTGGATCCACAACCAACACCCATGGAAGCAGCAGTCAAGAAATCAGACGACGTACTGCATTGGGCAAATCTGCTGCAAAAGACCTCTTTAAAGTGTTAAAAAAGCAAAGATGTCACTTTGAGGACTAAGGTGAACCTGACCCAATCCATGGTGTTTTCAATCGCCTCATATGCATGCAAAAGCTAGACAATGAATAAGGAAGACCGCAGAAGAACTGATGTCTTTGAATTATGGTGTTGGCAAAGAATATTGAAAATATACCATGGACTGCTAGAAGAACAAACAAATCTGTCTTTATATAGGAAGCTTACGGGCAGTGAGTTTATGTTAATAGGGGAGGAACAACTCAGAAAAGGAGGGTGAGAATGGTTGTATAACTTGAAGAATGTCATCAATGTCAATGACTTGTACAGACAGAAGCTGTTGATTTGGTATATGTTTTGCTGTGTATATTCTCAACAACAACAAAAATAAATTATTTTTTTAAAACCCTGTCTTCAGGCTCACTTTTTCTACTCTGCACTCTCTCCATGAGCAATCCATCACACCATGATCTTGGAGTCATCAGCCTCCACAGCCTGTGAGCCAGCGGCCTGCTGTCTGACCTGCCAATCTTGAGTTCATCAGCCCCTGCTGCTACATGAGTCAGGAGAAGCCTCCAGCCTGACCTGACCCACAGACTTGGGACCTGCCGGCCTTTACAGCTGCGTGAACCATTTCCTTGGGACAAATCTCTCTCTATATATATATACGCTTCACTGGTTTTGCTTCTCTAGGAACGCAGCCTAAGACACCTCCATCCCCACAAGCCTCATGGATGCCACCAACCCACAATGGCTAAGGGGACTTCAGGGAAGTCTCCCCACGTTTGCCTCCTGGGGGTCACGCTCAGAACTCGAGAAGGAACCACATGTACAACCAGCCTCGGTATTTTAGCCGTCTTTTCCCAAAATGTCACAAATCAGTTAGATGACAGAACAGTGGCCAAAGAGAACAACTGCCACTTTGTGGTCTTTTTTTGACTGACTGCTGTAGAAATGGGGGAGCAGCTGCATCTTTGACGCTAACTTTTAATCCCTTTTTTGGTACAAATGGAGTCCGTGGGTGCTGCAAACAGCGCTCAGCTGTTAACTGAAAAGCTTGGGGATTGAGTCTACTCAGAGGCACCCTGGAAGAAAGGCCTGGTAACCTACTTCTGAAAATCAGTCAATGAAAGCCCTGTGGATCACAAGGGTCTGAGCCACACCAGATGATGGGGATGGCACAGGACACGCAGTGTTTCGTTGTGCGTGGGGTCGTCACGTGTCAGGGCTGCCGCCACAGCAGCAGAGGACAACCACAGAAGTTGCCGAGGAGAGGGCAGTGGAGAAGGAAGAGCAAGCTCCCTCCCCAGACTCCCCTCCGGGTAAAAACGGGCCCCTTCTCCCCAAGCCGTAGGCACGATCCAAAAGAGATCCGCCGAAGGAACAATTAAAAATTAGACTCGTTTTTGTCATACTAGGTCCGGAGTCTCACGGAGCCCAGGCATCTGAGCACTCGGAGTGGTCAGAAATAACTTCCTACTGGACTCATCTAGAGCCCTGGTGGCCCAATGGCTAAGTGCTGGCTATTAACCAAAAGGGTGGCAGTTCGAACCCACCAGCAGCTCTGTGGGAGAAAGATCTGGTGATGTGCTCCTGTGAAGATTACAGCCTAGGAAATCCTATTGGGCTGTTGTTCTACTCTGTCACTATGAGCCGGAATCGGCACCCAGCAACAACACAACCGTCTGAACGGCCTCGGACAGGTGCCGTGAACGGAGGGTTCACTGAAACGTCAAGAAGGAACTCGGCATGGAGTCAAATTAGAAATACCCTATCACCAAAGGCACCCTTGAGCGGGGGGTGTTGATCAGGACGTCTCTCTCGCACACATCCTCATCAGGACAAACATGAATACTTCGTAACAAAGTCTAAACTTCTTCTCCTTCCATCATCCCCAGCGGTGCCACGTTAACACAAAAGATGGATTCCCTGGTGAGTCAGTTTCTGAAATTAGGAGACAAATAAAACAAAAGGAGGTGACTGGGCCTAGAGTGGCCCAGGTGGCACAGTGCTTAAAGCACTTGGCTGCTAACCTAAAGGCCAGTGGTTCAAACCCAAACCCACCCAGCAGCTCCGCGAGAGAAAGCCCTGGCGATCTGCTCCTGTGAAGATTACAGCCTAGGACACCCCACGCAGCAGTTCTAGCCTCTCCTGTAGAGTCTCTACGAGTCAGAATCAACTCAATGGTAACAGTTCTTTTCTAATTTATTTTTTTATTTTCCTGACCCTGGCACTGAAATCCAGGTTAACTTAGCCCCCTTAAGACCAGGCCCTCTCCTCTTTCACCGGGCCACTCCACCAGCCTCCTCCTTTTGGAAGAAGACAAGCTCTGGACTAGAAGTCAGGAGACGGTTCAGCCCAGTGACCGTGATCAACACACGTCTCTGAGCTTAGTTCCCTGGGTGTGGACTGGATGGCCTCTGATGGAACTTCCTGTATATCTGCTGAGCTTTCCTGTGAAAAGTCTTCCCTTTGACGTCTCCTTCCATTTCCACCTCATGTCGTAATCCCCATGGGAACAGGACGGTGCTCCAGTCCAGCCACGTCTTCTTCCCCTCTCCAAGCAGCGCCAGGAGTAGGCTGATGTGACTCTCCTGTAGAGCTGGACTGTGGACATGGGTCTAAACACAGGCTGCATATGGATTCTGACTGTTCAAATACAGTCCTCATTCATCCCAGCCTCCAGAGGGAGGCGCAGCAAGCACTTTTCAGGGCTGGGGACAGGAGATTTACGATCCACCTTAGGGAAATCATTAAAAATAGAAAAAGTTGTAGTAAGTTTGCAGTAAGAGGTCTGGTGGTGCAGTGGTCAAGCACCTGGCCGCTAACCGAAAGGTCGGCAGTTAGAATCCACCCGTCGCTCCACGGGAGACAGATATGGCAGTCTGCTTCTGTAAAGATTACAACCTTGAAAACCCTATAGGGCAGTTCCACTCTGTCCTACAGGGTCGCTATGAGTCAGAATGGATTCTACACCCATGAGTTTGGGTTTTTTTTTTTAATTAGTAAAGAATGTCTGCCTTGAGCACTGTGCTCTTTTAAGAACTATCTATATGGGATCAAATTGACAACAGCCACCTCAAAAAGGAACCTTAGGGGGCAGTGAGTTTACGTTAACGGGGGGACAACAAGAAAAAGAGGGTGAGAATGGTTACAGAACTCGAAGGATGTAGTCAACGTCACTGAATTGCACATGTGCAAATGGTTGGTGTGTGTTCTGCTGTGTATATTCTCAACAACAAAAAAATAAATCACTTAAAAAATATATATGTATATACACAAAGCTGGCAGTTGTCCACGTAGACCTAAGGGACTACGGACTTGAGGCGGCAGCTGCCGGATCTTCTATTTCCATCAGCACAGACGTGGAATAACACCAACTTCCATCGCGACCTGGTTCTATCCACGAGCGCGCTGGCCTCGGAGACGTGAAGGCCAGGCCCGGGCCTGCCGCCTAGCGGCCTTCACAGCGGGGTCTGCTTGTTCAGCTCACTCTCGGTTTGGCTGTGGGGTGTCCCTTGGCCCGCCTCTCTTATCACTACATCATATCAGGAAAGCATCCTGTCCGCTCCCCTGGGAAGAGATAAAAGGTGCGTCTCTTGATGGAAAATTCCATGCTGTTCCACATACAAATGAAGGGGAACGACGCTGTCAGCAAGCATCCTTGGAGCCTCGGCGAGTCCACACTACAAGCCACGTGTGATGGGGCCAGAAGGAGCTCGAACACTGCTAAGACGCAACGTGTTCTAGAGCCTGGTGCCCGGCCCCGCTCTCGCTAACGCGGAAGGAGAGCGACGTGAGGCTGACAGCTTTTCACTTGTCAGATAAAGCCCTCAGGGAAAAACAGCCTCCTCTCCTCATTTCATTTCAAACGGCATTTCACACTCACACACACTCAAATACTCACACACACACACACTCACACATACACTCACGTACACACACTCACGCACTCACACACACAGTCACGCACACACACACACACAGCAGAAAGCACACAGGTGAACAGGTGGCCGTCATGCTTCCACTGAGGGGGGAGGACAGGACAGGACAGGTACAGGGGGGAGGACAGG
>NW_004444089.1:3582114-3587395 GCF_000243295.1 Trichechus manatus latirostris
CAGGTACAGAGGGGAGGACAGGGCAGGTACAGAGGGGAGGACAGGGCAGGTGCAGGGAAGACAGGGCAGCTGCAGGGGGCAGGACAGGGCCGGTGTGGGGGGGGACAGGGCAGGCGCGGGGGGCACAGGACAGGTGCAGAGCAGGTGAGTTGTCAGCTGAGCTGTGGAAACAGGTTGCTCTGGATTATCTCCCGAGAGTGAAAGGCTATTGGGGTTGGAGTCTTATTTCTCCTGGCATACATCTTTAGTCCTCTGTCCGGCTTTGAATGTTCGCCATAAATGGCCCTGGTTTACCTAGCCAACACATTCCTGTCTCAGTTTCTCAGTGCCACCATCACAGAAATACCACCAGTGGGTGGGTGGCTTTAACGAACAGACATTTATTCTCTCACAGTTGGGAGGCAGGAGTCCGGATTCAGGGCACCAGCTCTAGGGGAAAGCTCTCTCTGTCGGCTCTGGGGAAGGTCCTCCTCCTTGGTTCCTTGGTGATCTTCCCGAGGTGTGGCCTCCGTCTTCCCCATCTCTGCTTGCTTGTTTGATCCTCTCTTTTATATCTCAAAAGAGACTGATTTAAGACCCACCCTGCCCACTACTCCTGCCTCATTAATATCAACAGAGAAAACCCATTCCCAAATGGGATTATAACCACAGGTATAGGGGTTAGGATTACAACGCTCATTTGGGGGACACAGTTCAATCCACAACGAGTCCCTAACAGGAACCTTCCACCTCCGTGACTCTGTCCTGGTCACCATCCTCGGACGCTCCCAGCTCTCCCTCACCTCTGTCTCCTTGGGTGTGCCGCTCTTCCTCCTGGTGAGCCACAGCCTCCCCACCTTCAAGGCCAGCTCAAGAACCATCTCCGCGTGGAGGAGACCCGCTCTTCCCTGACCTTAGTCCTCCTCGCCGACTCCCCTGGCTGGGACCACTAAGAGCAGGCAGGATGCCCCTGACCACCGACCTCACTCTCCTACGGCAGTGTACTGATGACCGCTTTCCCCCTGTGAGTCTTGGGCGGGCACCTTCTCTTAAACTTCTAAGCAAGTGCTAACAGTCTTCTAAGTAGCGGTGAACACTGTTGCTCTCGATCAGTGAATAAAAGGTGACAACAGTTGGTATTTATGGCAAGATTTCACACACGTTCTCAAAGGACTGGTGTTCACATGTCTTAAATCCTCACAATAAAATTACCAATGAAATATGAGTTTCATTTTAACAACAATAAGAACAAAATAATCTGAGGTGTTGAAGATGTTAAGTGACTCAGGCTAACTCATAAAAATTAAGTAAACTTAACCAAAAAAATGAAACTCATTGCTGTCGAGTAAATTCCAACTCAGAGCAACCCTATAGGACAGGGCAGAAGTGCTGCATAGGGTATCCAAGGAGCAGCTGGTGGATTCGAACTGCCGACCTTTTGGTTAGCAGCCATAGCTCTTAACCACTGCGCCACCAGGGCTCCAATCAAACCTAGGAAAGCTTTTTCTATAAAACTGACATATTTATTTAGTTACGTAAGAAATGCTTTGTCACACAACCTGGGTCCACCCAGCCAAGTCATTTAACAAAACAATGTACTCAGAGTGTCTTTATTACTTTAAAGAGTTAACAAGTAATAGATACTCGTTGCAGAAACATTAGAAAATAAATCACGTCCCCCTGGTGGCCCATAAGCCCACTCTCCACAGAGACGCCTCCTTCTGAAGCCCACAGCTACCAACAGATGACTATCTTTTCACAGTTTTCTCTGAATAGATGGAGACCTCCTTTCTTTGAACAGAAAAAGTGTGTGTGTGTGTGGGTGTGTGTGTATCTCTGTAACAGGCTTTTTGACTTAATGGAGGGGCGGTGAATATATCTGCATGGCAAATACACATCTGTGTCACCATTAATGACTGCATGCCTATGTAAATGGGTCCATGTTTTTTCTATCACATAGAAACAAATCTCTGTAACGAGCTTTCCTCTCTTTACGCTCTTGTCCATTATTTCCTTAGGATGAATTCCTAGAAGCAGAACTTACAGGTCAAGTGGTAAGCGCCTATTATATTGGTTTTAATTTAAACAATTAATAATTTTTTTAAATGAAATGCTGTCGTTGTTAGGTGCCATGGAGTCGGTTCTGACTCCTAGCGACCCCATGTACAACAGAACGAAACACTGGCTGGTCCTCCGCCATCCTCACAATCGTTATGCTTGAGCCCATTGTTGCAGCCACTGTGTCAATCCATCTTGTTGAGGGTCCTCCTCTTTTTCGCTGACCCTCTACTTTACCAAGCGTGATGTCCTTCTCCAGGGCCTGGCCCCTCCTGATAACATGTCCAAAGTACGTGAGATGAAGGAAATAGAAAAGTGATAAAGCAGATTCAGGAGACACACAATTTTTTTAGCACTCTGATGTACTTAATTTTTTTTAAAACCAGAAAAAACTCCAACTGTTTTTTTTTTTTTAAATAAATCCAAAGAATTTAAAGAGAAGATTTCCACATCCCAGCCACTTCAAAGTATGAAAACATACGGGCGAAAAGCACAGAAATCTAACATTGATTGGCAAAACACGAGATGTGCTAATTTCAAAAATATTTTCGTTAGTTCTTTAACCAATAAGAAACAAAGGTTAGAGGGTGAGCAGAAAAGGATGAGAAGCCCACATCTGGAAAGACCTACGTCTTCCGCATTTTAAAGAAAGTACCTAAGTTTTTATTTTCCTGATTCAAGAAATACATGTTCATTAGAGAAAAGTTAGAAAGTTACCTCAAAGAAAATAGATAACATGTGAATTTCCCAGGATCTGACAATACAGAAGTTAACCATACGGTTGACTCTTTTCTGTATGTGTGTGTTTTTTAACAATTTGCCATGGCCCTTCTACCACCCACCCTACCGCCTGAACAGTGGGACCGTGGCCTGGGACTTCAGCGCACCAGGCCATGTCCTCCAGGCTGAGGACCTCCCTCCCCCCCTGCTGAGCTGGGCCCTAGGCCTTCCATATTTACATAACCCACCCCACCCCAAAGCAGCGCCTGGGCCTCCCTGCTCCCCAGAACTGCCAACATGGCACCAAGGTTGACCTCACAGAGCCATCTTCCAGCTGCTTCTTCACTTCACAACACTTTCAAGATTTATCTCTATTAACCAACTTCTTAAGCATTAACTAATACCTTTCAAAATTTATGTAGCCTTCGCAAGTTTAAAAAGTTCTTTCACACGCGCTTAACCTTCACAATGGCCCTGGAGGTAGACAGAGCAGATGGCCCCACTTGACAGGAGAGGAAACTGAGGTGCAAAGGGCTGAGCGAAGATCACCATCGGTGAGTGGCTGCGCGTGGACTCCAAGGTCAGAGGTCTCTAGCCGTTTAGCAAACCATTTTTCTATCTAAGTCTGACAACTGGAAATTGTCAGAGGAGCTTTCTTAAATCATCTAACCTAATTCCTTCATTGTACTGTCACATAAGGAAAACAGGCCCAGAGATGCTAGGTGACCAGAGACTGTCCAAAGCCGACAGCTAGTTAGTGACCAAGTGGATCTAAAGGCAAAATCTTCAGACTCCCAGCCCAGTGCTCTCCCGGGCTGTCCCTAGAGAGAGGTTCTTCCGTAAGCTGGCCCCTCTGCTGGTGCCTTCTGTCAACCAGGAGTGAAAATCCTAAACGTGCAGAACGTTAGAGCGGGAGGGCCCTAAAGGGCTAGCCAGGCCAACCCACTCACTTTGCAGATGAAACTCGTGAGGTCCAAAGTCAGAGCCAGGACTCTACCCACAAAGCCTTCCGATGGTCGGTCCTATGCACCTTCCACTCGGCTGGTCACTTCCCTTCCGAGCAGTCACACGCAATCTGCTGGTGCCCAGGATGTTTATCTCCTCCTCTCACAGGGAAAGTGAAACCAAACAGGATTTCACATTCAGGCGACACCTGGCTGGTGACAAGGTGATCACCGTGGGTGTCAGAAAAGAAACAAGTTCTGCAGGTTCCAAGCTCCTGCTCTCAGCCTTCCTCCACCTCCCACCTGGTCAGGTCAGAGGCAGGGCCTCCGAGGCATTCCTGTAATCTGTGCAAAGCTGGCAACAGTCTTGCTAAAGGCTTCTGCTCCATAAATCAGCCGGGATCTTAATGAAAACTGGCAGCACTTCACAAGGTGGCCACGTTCCCTGACACCAGGCAGGCTCCGACCCTCCCGTCTCTGTCTGTCTCTGCCTGGGTCCCCTTCAGTTCAGCACCAACATACACTCCTCTGATCTTCTTGGGCGGTCTCCTAGCTCTAGGTCTAGCCTCCCTCCAGCGAGACCGAGAGCTCTCTGAGGGCATGGGGCCACGTCTTCGGTGAACACACACGTGGCCCACACTATCCGTGGCGCGGTCAGCTGTGGCCCCTACGCACAAGAAACTGACAGAAAGCTAAAGAAAACCGCGTGCAGAACCCGGACGCAGTCCTGGAGGAGTAAACAGGGGCCAGGAGCATCTACTGGCCGGCTGGGGCAGCCGCGAGGTGAAGGACAGCTGAGTCTTAAGTATCAGTCAGCCACGGAAGTGGGAGACCGGCCGGGCAGGCAGGGCAGCGACAGCCACGGCCAAGAGCAAACGCGCCGCGTTTACAGGGATCAACAGTTCGATGCTGCCGGCAGGGAGCGGCGGGCGTTCAGGCTGGAGAGGTGGGCCTAATGAGGTGGCCGCAGGCAGCGAGCCCGCAGGATGACCGCGGACCAGCCATGGGACACGCTCCTTACGCAATTCTCAACTAACCGAAATCGGGGCGCCCGGGGCGAGCTCTATCCAGGGCGGTCTGTCGCCGCCCCCTCCCCCGTGCACCTGTGCGCCTTCGCAGCTTGCAAAGCAAACGGAGGGGGTCTTCAAAGCGGGCCCCAAGGCCCCTGGCCACTGGCACTACCATCCTGGCACCCCTGCCCCCGGACCCCCGTCTTTTATCCGCTTCCGTTTAAAACGCCTGTTGACACACTGTGGCGGGTGCCTGCGCGCTAGCGGGTTTTCCCGAGCCCAGGCTGGGGAGGCTGGGGGCGGCGACAACTCCCTTGGCCTAGCTGGCACTAGGCCGGGCACGGCCCCCGGGAAGGGGCTTGCGCAAGGCAGTGCCGAGATCGGTCTCCCAGGGAAAGTACCGCATGGAAACGAACAGGGCGCTCTCCCTCCTCTCCCGCCCCGCGGCGCGCAGCAGCTCTACGCGCAGCGCACTCGGGCCGCGCCGGGCGGGCAGGGAACGCGGGCGCGGGCTCCGGGCAGGGCGCGTTCTGGGCACAGCCAGGCGGGCAGGGAACGTGGGCGCGAGCT
>NW_004444089.1:3587866-3613384 GCF_000243295.1 Trichechus manatus latirostris
ACGCGGGCTCCGGGCGGGGGGCGCGGGCTCCGGGACGCGCGGGCCCCCGGCTGCTGTGGTTACCTGGCCAGCGTGGTTTTCCCCGAGCCCGGGAGGCCTCGCAGCAGGTAGAGGTGTTTCCTGAAGCTGTGGCGGCGCGGAGGTGTCCCGCGCGGGGGCGGCGGCCGCGGCTGCTGCCGCTGCTGGAGGCTGAGCCTCCCAAAGGATTCAAGAAAACTGTCCTCCATGGGGGGGAGGGGGCCGGCTGCCGGGGCCCCGCGTTCCCGTCCCTGAAGTCACGGTCTTGGCCGAAGCGGTTGTTTTTGTGGCTCTCCGGCCATGTGATAGATGGGGGGCGGCGCTCGCAGCCCAGCCCCTCCTCCCACCCGCCGGAACGGCGCGGCGGGGCAGGGGGGCGTCGCTACCTGGAAAGCCGGGGCCGCTGGGAGACGGACAGCCGCGCGCCCCCCGGCCCCCCGTCCCCGCTGCCTCGGGTGCCCTCCGCCCGGGAGAGGGGGCGCCCCCCGGGGACCGCGGAGCCTTGTCCCCGCCGCGCAGATGCGCACCCTCCAGCCGCCCTCCCTCCCGCCTGGCCTGGACCTTGGAAGTCAAACAATCGTAGTTAACGATTAACGAACGTGAAAGCATGTTAGACAGTAAGAGTAAAGGCGTTGTCTTCTCTCATTTGCGACCACCGACACTGGCTGGTGCCCCGAGGGCTACCCCCACCCTATCGGGGCCTGCAGCTTTTCTTTTTCTCTGCCTTTATCTGCCTGCCAAAATATTCTTGGAAAACTTTGTTTCCTCTACATAACTTTTAAATCTTTCCTTCCTCAGAAAAAGCGCCTCTCAAAGCTCACGTTGGTTTATGAACAGTAGCTCCCGCCCCGGTAGCGGCTAGGCGGGCGGGCCCCTGAGATGCGGCCCTCTCTGGGAATATCTCAGCCCTCAGCGAAAGTAGCAGAGGCCTCCGAGACCAATGAGAGAAGTTTCCAGAACTGAATTCTAAGTTCCAGGAACCGGTGAACGCCCACGGTTGATCACCCAAGTGACTCCTATATTTCACAGGGTGCGACAGAGTGATGTGTTCTGAACCTAAACTCAAGATGCATGGGTTGAAAGAGATGAGATTCGAACTTGACACCACGCTGAAAAATCCAGGGGTGTGGGGTTTTGGCTGTAACCATTAGTGTAAAGTAGATACATTTTGTTTCTGGCAGCTGAGGTATGAACATTATGAGGAGGCATTGTGAAGAAAAGTACCTTCCTTCTAAAACAAAATCCAGAGATTTTTCAAAAAGCTTGGGAGGGGCTCTTCCAGTAGGAAGGGGCTCTGTGCTGAGAATCTCAACTTTCCTAGGATTTCCCCCTTGACACTGTGTGTGTGCGTGTGTGTGTGCGCGCGCGCGTGGGTGTGTGCGCATGCTTGAGTGTGTGTGTGTCTGTGTGAGAGCCAGCCACTCTCCCTTGAGAACCCCAGCCCCAGCATGGAGGACGGGTACTTTCTGGATTCTTAGCTCTGCTGAGAAACACTGGCATTTCAAAAGGCTTCTCTAAATTTTAGGGGGAAACCATAAGGAACAGAGAATATATGTGAATCATGAAAATAATGAAGCTTATATAATGTATGTACCCTGTCCTGCTTGTGACAGGACTGCTTATGCCCAGCTTCAAACACTGGGGCCTCTTTGTCCTTCTAGGCCTGCGCTGTGGGATACAGGAGCCACTCGCCACATGTGGCCACGGAGCACTTGAACTGTGGCTAGTGCCACCCCTGAGATGGAAAACACAAACTGGGTGAAAAACTGCCCCTCCCGCCATGAAACCAGAACAATGGGATGGTACCCGGCTACCATTACTATAGAAGAATCTTGATCAAAAGGGATAAAATGCAGAACAGAATTTCAAATTGTCATGGAATCCAGACTTTCTGGAGCCATGGAGGCTGGATGAACCCCCAAAACTACTGCCTGGAGACTAAACTTTTAACCAAAAACATCCCCTTAAGTCTTCTTAAAACCAAACACTAATTTAGCTTAATTAGTAAAGAATGTCTGCCTTGAGCATTATGCTTTTTTAAGATCCACCTATATTAGAAAGATTAGATAGGAAACTTAGGGGGCAGTGAGTTTATGTTAATGGGGTTAAGAACTCAGAAAAAGAGGGTGAGAATGGTTGCCCAACTCCAGCAGGGCTCCTTCATGTACTTATCAGGAAGTCATAAATGCCGCTATTGAAGCCCCCTAAGACAGCAAGCGTTTGACATTCCGAAGCTCCCCTCCCCCTCCTCAGGTGTCTGCGTAGCCCCAATACTGGTTAGATTTGCCCTGACATGATCCCGCCCCAGACCAAAGGCAAGTCCAGTTTCACAAGGGCTAGGAGCCTGCAAAGAAGCTCTGGTGGTGCAATGGTTAAGTGCTCAGCTGCTGTCTAAAAAGTCTGTGGTTTGAGCCCACCAGCCGCTCCACGGGAGAAAGACCTGGCGATCTGCTCCCATAAAGATTAAAAAAAAAAAAAAACCCGTTGCCATCCAGTCGACTCCGACTCATAGCGACCCTACAGGACAGAGTAGAACTGGCTCCTAGGGTTTCCAAGGAATGGCTAGGTGGATACGAACTGCCTACCTTTTAGTTAGCAGCCAAGCTCTTAACCACTGCGCTACCAGGGCTCGAAGGCCTAGAAAACCCTTTGGGACAGTTCGCCTCTGTCCTGAAGGGTCCTTTAGGGTCTATGAGTCGGGATCGACTCACGGCAGCAGGTAAGAGCCAGCGAGAACTCGGGGAGTTCAGCCAAACACCGCAGACCACGCCCTCTGCCGGGAAGCCTTCACAGGGCAGCAGGAAGAGAAACTGAAAAGTGCCAGAAGCTAGCGTGAGGGAAATACTGAATTGTTTTCAATAAGCAATACGTTCCCGATACAGATGGCAGACGCCCACCCCCTCCGCGAAGCCCCACGAAAATGTAAAGGGCTGCTTTTGGAGGCGGGGTGCGTTTTATTGTTATTTTTGTTTTCAACATAAGCTGTAAGAGACTGAGAAAATCCCTGCTACAACATTTTGGAAACTGGAGAGCGAAATTTTAGCCAAACCAATTTCAAAAAAAACACCTCATTGCCGTCGAGTCCACCCAGACTTACAGCAACCCTGCAGGACATTGTAGAACTGCCCCATCAGGTTCCCAAGAAGCAGCTGGTGGATCTGAACTGCCAACCTTCTGGTTAGCAGACATAGCTCTTAACCACTGCGCCACGAGGGTTTCCTGGGCTAGGTGGTTCTCTCAAAATAGCCTGAATTACAGGAAGCCAGAAGGCCACTCGGTCTACCCAGGGTGACCCCCTAACAGTCCCAGGAAGATCTGGGCTGTGGAGGCGGGGCTCCGTTATGGATTGCTCTGCATCCTCCCAAAACATATGTTGAAATTCTAACCCCCTACCTATGCATGTGACCCTGTTTGGAAATAGGGGTTCTTCTGTTATGCTAAGGGGGCATAGTAGGGTGGATCCCTCTGAGTGGTGACTTAAAGAGGAACCAGGAAAGAAGAGACACACTCGGGGAAGAGACCGAGGGAGGGGCCCTCTACAAGCCCCGGAAGGCCTGGGCCACTGACCAGGAGGGACGTCCCCCGGAGCCGAGGCCCTGATCTGGACTGCCAGCCTCCGAAACCGCGAGACAGTAAGGTCTTGTTCTTTACAGCCCCGAACGTGTAGGGTCTTTTATTAAGGCAGCTCCAGGAACCCAAGCCAGGCTCCAAAAGGAAGAGCAGTTGGAAGTCTGTTTAAAAACCAGTTTAACGCCAGGCAGCTGCCTGCGGCCCTAGAGAAGCCTGGAGGTTCATTCCTTGCCAGGAGATAACCCAGAGGGTCTGGGAGGAGTGCTGTGAGGTCAGACAGGCAGAACTCCCTCACCGAAAACAGCAGGAGGGAAGAAGGGGCGACGTGCTGAACACTGAGTCAGCAATCACTCCTTTGCTCAGCATTTTCAAATATGGATTTTCATATTTTAAATGTGTTAACTACAACTACCGAAAACAATACAAAAATAACAGTTACCTGCTATGCCTACGGAAACCCTGCTGGCCTAGTGGTTAAGCGCTAGGCTGCTAACCAAAAGGTCAGCAGTTTGAATCCATCAGCCACTCCTTGGAAACCCTATGGGGCAGTTCTACTCTGTCCTATAGGGTCGCTATGGGTCGGAATTGACTCGACAGCAATGGGTTTGGTTTTTGGTTTTGTTATGGAGCCCTGCTGGCACAGTGGTTAAGAGCTTGGCTGCTAACCAAAAGGTCAGCAGTTTGAATCCACCAGCTGCTCCTTGGAAACCCTATGGGGCAGTTCTACCCTGTCCTACAGGGTCGCTATGAGTCGACTATGAGTTGGAATCGACTCGACAGCAACGTGTTTGGTTTCGGTATTATGCCTATAGTGTGGTGCAGGTCCACGATTCCTTACCAAAATCCTTGAGGCTAGATTGTTCAGAATTCAGAAAGTGTATGTTTGTTTGTTTTAAGAAGGTCTGACTCATGGCAACCCCATGTGTGCAGAGTAGAACTTCTCCATAGGGTTTTCAAGGCTGTGACCTTTCAGATTGCCAGGCCTTTCTTCCAAGGTGCCTCTGGGTGGGTTCGAACTGCCAACCTTTTAGCTAGTAGTCGAGCGCTTCACCGTTTGCATCACCCACGGACTCCTTTTTAAGAAGATAGCCCAGCACCTATAAATTACCTTACATTTTGAGTGGGGCCTGGGACAGCCCCCATGATTAAACACATGAATTTTCATGCAGAAAATGTATGACCCGTCACATTAAGTGGGGCAAATAAGGAGTTAAAATTAACCTCCTGTCACTTTGGGTCAGGTTTTGCTGCCAAATTAATTTTAATGTTGACTTTATAATAATAATAACAAAGCCACTTTTGGTATTTAGATTTTTTTGCATTTCAGAAATCCAGAAATGGGATCATGGATCTATGCTTGGATTTAGGGCCTACCCTTCGAATCTCAGTGTAAATTTTTTTTTTTAAATAATATTTTATTGTGTTTTTGGTTAAGGTTTACACAGCAGTTTAGGTTCCCGTCCAACAATTCCTACACAAGTTGTTCAGTGACATTGGTTACAGTCTTCACAACGCGTGGACATGCTCATGATTTCTCTTCCGGTGGTTCTGTTTCCTTTAATCTAGTCTCCCTGCCGCCTGACATTCTCATCTGTGTTTTAATGTAATTGCTGGCTGTTTGGTCTCATATAGATGATTTTTTTTAAAGAAGCGCCATACTCACAGGTGATATTCTTTATCTTGTGAGCCGATCCGTTATTTCAATAAAAGCTGACCTCGGGCTAGTTTCTGGTTCAAGGCTTAATGAGAATCTCAGGGCAACAGTTTCAGGGAGTCCTCTAGTCTCAGCTGGTCCAGTTGGTCTGGTTTGATGTCATTTTTAAAATAAGTTTCTCAAGTGTTCTCTGACTTATTTTCTTCTATAAAACATACAAAAGTTATGGCAAACATTTTGAAAACCAGAAAATGATCAAATGGTTACCTTTTCCGCTATTTTTTTTTCTTTTATTATTATTCAGACAACCAATCAAGATTGGGGGGACATATGATCAGCCCCGTTTCGTTACCCGACAGGCACGACCCTGGAGGTGGCCCTCGGGGCAGCAGTGGGCGTGCCAGCTCCCGGGGGTTTACAGCACTGACTTTTTCTGATGATCGGGATCCTCCACAGCTCCGTGAAGACGGGAGGCGGCAGCTACAAACAAGCACAAGTCCAGACCACACGGAAACACGAGTGGGCTTTGTTTTCAGCTTCCCAGCCTTAGTTTCCCTCTCCACGCCCTGCCCTGGCACCTAGGGCCCCCACGGGGTCCCCACAGCCCACTCAGCCTAGTCCCCCTTATTCCAGGGCCCACCCACAGAGCTTTACCAACCCCCTGCGGCCCTGCCCCTAAACCAGGAGTAAAGCTGTTCATGTCAGAAGAGGTTAGTACATAATTCACGGAAATGTGTTAACACATTCCTCTCTTAGAAAACATAATTTATGTTTTGCCAGGGGCATTTCAAAGACAATGCTTTCACCCAAGGAGGCGTTGTTGTTAGGTGCCAACTCTCAGTGACCCTACCTGACACTCGGCAGAACTGCCCCCTAGGGTTCCCAGGCTGTAATCTTTGTGGGAGCTTTCTCCCATGGAGCTGCTGGGGTTCACAAGGGGTTGCCAGGAGTTGAAAATCTACTCCAGGGCCCCCAACAACAATAATTTTCTGTCTCCCCCTTGAGGCCCAGTGATTGGCACCCTACGCCAAACACAAAATGAGAGGCCCTTTTTCATCATAATGGTGAAAAAATCTGCAAATAGCGGCCACATTCGTAAATAATAATTTAGGGGCAGACCGCTTTGTGAGGAGTAAGACCAGGTACACAGAGGGCAGTTTAGCAGGCAGGCTGAAGATCAATAAAAAAAAAAATCGAAAGTATGGTCCAGAAAACGTGCTTGACCTGAAACATCCAAACTGAGCAAACAAGTTGTCGTTAGCTGCTGTGGAGCAGATCCCCAACTTCTGCTGCTCCCAGGCACCACGGGCTGGGACTTTTATGATCCATGAGTTTTCTTTAGCTGATTTTCAGAAGTAGATTGCCAGGCCTTTCTTCCTAGTTTGTGTTCAGCTGGAAGCTCCGCTGAAACCTGTTCAGTATCATAGCAACACACAAGCCTCCGCTGACAGATGGCTGCGTATGAACGCTTTGGCCGGGAATGGAACCTGGGTCTCCCGCATGGAAGGTGAGAATTCTACCACTGAACCAGCAAACAGAAAAGACTCGTGGACTGCCCACAGCCAAACACATCCATGCTTAGTGCCTGAGGTGGGCTCTCATCAGTCGGGGGAAGACAACAACTGCTTACTAACGTCCAACCCTGTAAGACAGACATTTCCAGGGCAGGAAGGCTTTCTCTGCTGTAGCCTCAGGTTAACAACGAACTGGAAACTAGTAAAGGTTTTCTTCCAAGTCCATTATTAACTTGTTTTTCTCATGACTGTTTTTAGAGAATCGGTTTAGTAAAGAATGTTGAATATTTTTACCCCCTAAGTGTATAAATATATACGCCTGTAGACTTAAGAATTTCTTTTCTTCATTTTCTTTGTCGCATCTTAATATTGTTGTGGTTGGGTGCTGTTGAGTCGATTCCAACTCCTAGCGACCCCACGTGACAGAGCAGAACTGCCCCATAGGGTTTCCTAGGCTGTGATCTTTATGGGAGCAGATCACCAGGTCTTTCTCCCGAGGAGCCACTGGGTGGGATCAAACTGCTAACCTTTCCGTTACTATACTTTCCCCTGTTTTCCAGTGGCCGGTCCAATTCTCTAGACTCTTCTCTCAGATCTTTAGTTTCTCTCCCTCGCCTCTGAGCAGGGCCAGGTTTAACACAGGCAAAGCTATTTGTACTGGGTGTCCATGTATCTCTAGCTGAGAAATGGACACAGAAAATACTCTTATAAATAAGAGTTGGAAAGAAGAGAAAAAAACATACGGTAAAGACACAGTGCATCCAATTCTTATCAAATGCCGAGAGACAGACACTGAAATCCTAGCAGCTGTGTTTCTTTCATAATTCAGGCATTTTTGAAAAAAGGTACAATGGGTTTATTTCAATGTCAGCTTGGTGTTAAATTTAAAATATAACCAAAGTTTGTCCTCCTGTGTTAAGCTATTTCCCTACAGGGCCATTTCCTATTTAAATACAACCCACACCCCTGATTCCCAGTCGGGGAGGCTAGAAAGGAACCCCCGGAAACCGTAGTGTTGACAGAATGCTCTACAATACGTCCAAGACCAATACACCTGGAAATTAAATTTGGGAGCAACAAGCTAAGCTTTGTTGCATTTCACAAAAGGTCTACGTTTAAAGGAAACAAGAACATCACGTGGGTGACGGTAGAGAGGGTTGCTATGGTGACAAACTCCGTTTGTTATGTTTCAGTCTGCAATCGTGGTCCAGATGAGCTATTAAAACCAAATGATGTCAGTGTTCGCTTCCAACTGATCATGTGGTGGTCTCCGGAATACGCTGTACTTACAATTCAAGAGATGCTCATTTTTCTAAGCAATCTTCTTCTGCCTTTTCTAGAAATTATAATTAAAACACATATAGTGAAGATTAATATTTGATCCTGGGGTTAATTAAGTTTGTACTATCATTTACCTCCCAAAATGACAAAAGAACGTACAGGCAAACCTGGGAAAGCCAGAACCTGTGTAAGGCGGAAACCTGTCAGCCAAGGAAGGCACAACGATTTCCCCGTAAGGGAGAGCGAGAGAAACCTGAGAGGAGGGACCTTGGAGACCCGGAGAGACAAGGCAGCCCCGGCGAGGGCCGGCCTTCAAGGCTCCCCGTGACGATTTCAAGTGTCAATTTAAAGTATTGCTTTCTTGATTTCTTTCTTTCATTTTAAGAATAACAATAAGGTCTCCATAGGGAATGAGGAAAAACAAGCTTAATAAAATGTACTTGGTTTTACTAACTGGACAAGGAAAATGAATCATTTCCCTGACCTGTGCTTCCAGGAAGAGTTAAGAAACAGCTACTCTGCTGAACTGTTAGATCTACAATGGTAACTAAATCTCAGTTTTGCTATTTATTTCTAAACACGCCCCCAGCATCATCCCTGGACACATTTAAATTACATTAATTCACCACGTCTGTCAGCTGCCGGGAACGGGGAACCTCAGCCGCCCTGTCCCACTGGGTGTGCACAGACGGCTGGTGCTCCCGGAGTTTCTATCTTTCCACTTTTCCCAGCCGGTCCTTCTCCATGAAGATTGACAGCCTCTCAGACGAGGTGGTCATGTGTCACTATGAACCAATAATGAGTGCTTTCAAGTCTAGGAAATAGGACTCTAACTTGGATCTGCTACTACCTCACACAGGATGAGACTGAGGGCTGGCTGGACGAGACAGAAGACGTGATGGAGTATAAAGGACCCATCACCTGAGCAGGCCCTTTCACCAGCACACACCTGGACCAAGTGCAGGGAAGACTGAGAGCCGGAACTCGCTGGTACTGCCTTGTTTTTCCGGGTCTCGCAAGTTTTCCGCTTTTGACAGGGTGCAGTCTGACCACTTTTCTCCCGCTGTCTAGGAAGAATCCTTCCTCATCAACACCCAGTGAGTTCTCCTTCTCTGACAGGTTTTCGGCTTTCACAGGTTTTACTGTACAGCCTTTTTAGGGACTAAATGGAAGTAAATAAGCGTATGTCACCCACCCAGCCCCAGACGTTCTGGTCCTGAACTAACATAGGGAGGCTGCCTTTCACTGCTGAGTTTAATGATCACGTTTTTCCGTCATTTTTCTTTTCTTTAGGGGCCAGTTGGGGAAGGCCTTTGCTGGAAGCTGTGTTTTACACACACCTCTATGGATGTTTTCCATTGCAGATAGATCCCCTTCAGTGTCTTCCAGTCAAGGGGGACCACATAGTCCTCAGGCAACAAAGATTCTGTGAAAACAGAAGGGACGGATTTCATCTTTAATACCACACAAGATCTTTTTACCTTAAATGTGAAGATATGTAAACACGACATATGGACCACTGTAATGTTAAAAGCCTGATTTTTTAAAAAATACTTTGTTGTTGAAAATAAACAGCAGAGTATACATCAGCTCAACCATTTCTACATGTACAGTTCAGTGACATTGATTACATTCTTCAAGTTGTAAAACCATTCTCACCCTCCTTCTCCGAGTTGTTCCTCCTCCATTAACATAAACTCACGGCCCCTAAGCTTCCTAGCTAAGCTTTCAACTTGCTGTTGTCACTTTGACCCCATATAGATAGTCCTTAAAAGAGCATAATGCTGAAGGCAGACATTCTTTACTAATGAAGCTAAACTATTGTTTGGTTTTAAGAAGACTTCAGGGGATATTTATGGTTTAAGGATTAAGGTTTAAAGATTGTCTCAGGGCAATATTTTCAGGGGTTCACCCAGCCTCAATGGTGCCAGAAAGCCTGGATTCCATGAGTATTTTAATTCTGTTCTGCATTTTCCCCCGTTTGATCAGGATCCTTCTACAGAATCTGTGATCAAAACATTCAGTAATGGTAGCCAAATTTCGTATTTAACACACTGTCCAGTTCTTCTGGAGTAAAAGCCTGGTTTTAAAGATACTTCAGTAATGGCTAACACAGGACTTAGTTTGTCTCAGTTCTACACTAGGAAACGCTATCCAGACTGCATGAAAATGCTCATTCTGTACGTATGTAGAACTCTACGGATCACAGTGGACATTTTCATGTGAATGCGAATGTATATTCACATCAATGCATGTTTATCTAATTGCTCAGGTCGTCACCCTTTCCTGCGGTGTGCAGACAACATCACAACTATAGCAAGTTTAATTTTCTTGCAAAGTGCTCCTGCCACAAATGAGTGTCTGGTTAAAAAAAAAAAAAATCCTCTTAAACAACGAAGTATTTTTCCTATGCCCACATATTCCTAGCAACGTAAGCAGTATTGTTTCTTAAGGCACACATATGGCCCTGATATGGAACAACACTGTGTCTGCAAAGCGCCTCATAACAGGGTCAATTGAGTTCTCCACCTTGTTTGCCAAGGAGCCCTGGTGGTGCAACGATTAAGCGCTCAGTTGCTAACCAAAATGTTGGCAATTTGAATCCACCCAGTGGCTCCACAGGAGAAAGACCTGGCGATCTGCTCCCATAAAGATTACAGCCCAGAAAACCCTGTGGGGCAGTTCTGCTCTGTCACATGGGGTCGCCATGTGTTGGAATGGACTCAACAGTGCCTGCTAACAACAACACCTTGTTTGCCAGACCACTGGCTTGTCCAGCCTCTGCTAACAAATCGGTCCTCAGCCTCCACTGGGTTTTCCCTCTCTCTTTTAAAGGACGTGCTGTTTCCCAATGTGAAATTCCTTCCCTCTGCTTTTCAGTCAAGTCACTCCTTTCCCTCTTGGATAAATGCTGCTTATAATTTTACTTCCACGTTGAAACCAATCCCAGATAAAACCATAATCCCATATTCTCTTCAGCCATCCCTTTAGCACTGCGAAGCTCACTGCTAAAATACCCATGAGCTCATCGCTTGTATTTCCTATGGACAGTAGTTTTGTCTTGTGTTCGTCTCGTCTTCCCCTTCAGAAGGTAAGCTATTTGATGAATGAGGTCTGTTTCCCTTAAAAGGCCTTCCCAGCCTTCCCGGGTGGGCGCCTGAGCATCACGGTGGATTACGATGATACTGTGCACTCAGAGGAGGACGAGGCTCAGACCCTTTCACACCGCTGCCGTTGAGCTTTTTGGCGCCAGTCTACGGCAGTGATTGTTCATCCTTCTGGGCCGTGGACCCTTCTGAGAAGCCGAGAAAATCTGTACAAAGACGATTTTCTCTCAGGAAAAATGGCACAAAACGACACCAAATTTTTTGCATACAGTATGGACCTTGGACAATTCCTGACCCAAAATGTTTTCAATTAGCTTTTGAAACTCCCCAAAGCAAATGTGTTTTAATATATTTTTTTAAATTGGTATGTAACTTTGGTGCATTTAGGAGAACATAAAAATTGAAGGGAATAGTAGGATATGACTATTTATTCCCAATGTTCACAAATGTGATAAACGCGATGCCAAAACCCAAGAGCAGGGGGATCACTGTGCCCCCTGGCACTCGGTCAGCACCTGGGTCTGAGCTTCGGGGCCCAAGGGATGCCCGAGAGAGCAGGGTAGGGGCCAAGTGGAAACCCAGGGCCTGGGCACCCTGGCTGTTGTGGGAGAGAAAGAACTGCAGGGAGACAAGATACAGGAGAACGGCTTCCCGTGCCTCGGCCTCTCCACTTCCGCCCGAGGAAGGACAGACCTGTCGCCGTGGAGTCAATTCCGACTCATGGTGATCACAGGCGTGTCAGAGTAGGACTATGCTTCATAGGATTTTCAATGGGTGATTTTTCAGAAGCAGATCGCTAGGCCTTTCTTTCGAGGTGCCTCTGGGTAGACTGGAACCTGCAACCTTTCAGGTAGCAGCCAAGGGCATTAACTGTTTGCACCACCAGGGATTCCCAAGGAAGCACACTAGGAGGTTTTGGCAATTGAGCTACAGACACAACAGAACTGGGACACGTGCTCCCTGCTCACTTCAAGGCATCTAGCATCTTAACTACACTTATTACTAAGAAGAAATTTACTTAGAATACAAAAAAATCATATTTTTACTTGCTCTATCCACAAGTAGATTTTTTTTTTTTTAATTTCTGAAAACTACAATTACAAAAAGGAGACCTGGTGGAGCAACCGTTAAGTGCTTGGCTGCTAACTGAAAGGTCGGTAGTTCGAACTCACCCAGCAGCTCCACGGGAAAAAGGCCTGTGATCTGTTCCCCTAAAGATTAGAGCCTAGGAAACCCTATGGGGCAGTCCTACTGTATTACACGGGGTCGCAATGAGTCGGAATCGACTTGACAGCTCCCAACAACAACAATTGTAAGAGCCAGAAGGAATCTTTCAAGTCAACTAGTTGGACAGACTCCTTCCCAGTCTTCTTTTCGGTACCCTTCTCAACAGTCTTTTGTCCTTCAGTTGAACTTTAAAAAATAAGTTAACCTTCTTTCAGAAGGTTTTTTTCATCATTTAATCTTTGCTTCCCCCTCTTTGTAATTCTCGTACCTGTGAGCCATAACTGTAAGTGAGAAAGGAAAGGGCTATGTGCCAAAAGGCGTAAATGTAGAAAGAAGAAAGATTTAAAAAAAAAAAAAAAAAACAGCCCAGGTCTATTTGTTGCATCATCCCTGCTTACCTGCCTCATCCTTCATCTTTCCCAGGGTCTAGTTAGGTTGAGATTCCAAGTATCTATGTACTCAAAGTCATTTAAGAAGATTACTGGTTGGACTACGTGTCCAGTTACCTCCATTAACAACTGCCTCCTTTGCCATGAGACCAGAAGAACTGGATAGTGTCCACCAATACCATTAGTGAACATTTAAATCAAGGAGTCTATACGAGAGTCCTGATCAAAAGGGGGAAAATGAGGAACTGAATTTCAAATTCTCATGGAACCCAGATTTTCTGGAGCCATTGAGTCTGGATGATCTCCCAAAACTTATCTGAGGAAATCTTTAATCCTTGAACCAAAACTATCCTCTGAAGTCATCTCTGAGCCAAATAACTGTTTAGCCTAACTAGAAAAGAATGTCTGCATTAAGTTGTACATTCTTTTAAAGAATTATCTATATGTGATCAAATTGATAACAGCAACTCGAAAGGATAGATGAGAAGCTTACAGGGCACTGAGTTTGTGTTAATAATGGTGAGATAGTTTGGAAAGGGTCAAGAAAGGTAACACAACTTGAAGAACGTAACCTATGACAATGAACTGTACATGTAGAAATTGTTGAGATGGTGTATGTTTTGTTGTGCATATTTTCACCAATAAAGGAAGGAAGAAAGAAAGCGGGGGAGGGAGGGATGAAGGGAGGGAGGAAGGGAGGAAGGAGATTAATGGTGATGATGGGGGGAGGGGCAGTGGGCAGCACCAAAGATAACATTGATTATGAGCCTCCACTTCACAGCTGAAAAGCATCCCGACATCAACAGACCTCGTGAAATCACTAACACTAGAGAGTAACACTTCAAAAATTACTCATGCACGCTAAACTGGACCTTTTTCTTTTTTTTTAAGCAAGTGAAAAACAATTACCCATTGGAACTCCTGGAGATCCAAAAAGCCTGACTAGCTGAGAGGCAAACTCTTGGGATAAGGGTAACCCAGGGGGAGTACAGCTAGTCCTTGTGAAGTCTTGCTTATCTTCAGTTTGTGAGGACTTCAAGGGCCTGGCTTCTTCCTCTCTCTTCAGCTTTTCACCAACACTTTCGTTTAGAAAGCGAAGATCAGAAGGGACTTTAAGAGGTTGGTGACATAAAATTTCTGGAGAAACCAATCCCATGTCATCTCGTTTACTATCTACTCTTGTCTGAGATCCGGAAGTCAAAAATGGTGTCGTGCTCATAAAAGATACCTTCCAAAAGCTAGATGCATACTGTAGCCTAAGAGAAGGGATCAGGCTTTTGTAAAAATACACAGAGCTCCCCAGCCTGATAAATGACAGGAAACGAGGATAGAGTTGTCCACCAATATCTAGAGGGGGGTTTTTCATAATACCACGATAAAAACATAGTGGATGGTGATCAGAGGGCACACGGTTTTCTTTCTTCTCTTTTTCATTATTTATTTCTGAAAGTCTATCTTCTTCTGCTTCCCAAATAAGTTTTAGTCCATGGCTTTCTGTTAACTGGACACCTTTTTCCCTTTCTTTTACATTCTTAGCCTGTCCCTGTAAGTCAAAGTTTGGTGCCAGATTGAAAGCCCTTATCTGTCTCCTTTTACTCTTTGTGGGTACTAAGGCACTCCTTGGGCTATCCGGTCCAGGTAGGTGGCTTCTGAAGATATTTGTTTCTATAAATGAATCTATATTCTCAGTTGAAGATGGCAAGTTTTCATCTTCTATCAATAGCTTCTTCTCTATCAATAGTTCTGGACTGCTTCCTGGCCCTGATGCTCCTTCAGATGTGGAGATCAATGTAACCAGGCCCCCCTCGCCATCGGGACAGGCCTGTCTCCGCCACCTGCCTTTCTTTGGTCTCTGTTCACATATAAACGTATGAGGTCCCTCAGGCCAGCTACCAAACCAGGGTTGCCCAACAGAGCCCAGCTGCAATTCCTCATCAGATAAACTGGTTGAGAAAAAAGCCCAGTTGTTGGTTTGAGGTGTATTTACTCCCCGTTCCTCTATTAAAACCTGACGTGAGGTTTTGGATCTATGTTGACGGCACAGGAGACTTTTATGTCCCGTCTCTCTCTTCTGCATCAATGAGTGCGAGACTTCAGCAAATCTGTCCTGGACGTCCAGCGCCATGGCATGCATATTTTCAGTCTGCTTTTCTACCTTCATACCCGAGCAATCACCTCTGGTTACGCAGGAGAGGTTTCGAGTCACTGCTTGACAAGCAACTGAACTTCCATTTGGAATAGATGACAAACTTAGAAGCAATTTATCACCATCTTCAGGGGGGTAATCCTTTGGTGTATTGTACAACTCAACTACAGACGTAACACTTGGAAAACTTTCCTCGGGATGTATGTTTTTCCAGCTTTCTTCTTTAGAACCATTCACAAAACCTCTCAGTTTATTTCCCAGACCACCAGTGAGGGAACACCTTGGCTCTCTTCTGGTCTCTTCCAAATCTTCCTCCTCACTCGGAGACGGCTCCTGAGCTCCTGGAGCGAGGTACCCTAAGGTATCCCACGCGGCTTTTGCCGTGATTTCACTGTAATTGGTTCGTGTTTTGTTTCTTTTTCTGTTTCTCTTCTGTTTGAGTCTCCTGGGCCCGTGTCCAGTTTCCTTCAAATCGCTTTCTCTACAACACAAAAGAAATACAGAATTTTATAACATTTGCGTAACATTAGCAAACTATAACATCACACTTGTCATATGGAGATTTAAGAACCGTTAGTACGACAGACTCTAAAACATACACATACTTTGGACTATATTTTACAATCACTTTTTAAAAAGATATTTAATGCTGTAAATTAAAAAGGAGCACACTTCGAAGACATTAAAGCCATTTTCATAAACCAAACTTAATGAAAACCTAGCGTTTTCTTGAAAGAAATTTGTCCCCTATTCTATGCTATTCTGTGTTTTTTAACCTCCCAATAAACCTCTTGCATTTCCAACAGCTTGTACCTTGAAAAGTGCCTGGTATAACCTCAGGGTGGCGTAACTGGGGTTGGTACAGTAGTTAGGTTTTCTCTAGACATACATTTGGCGTTGAGTTGATCCATTAAATTATAAACACTGGTTGAACACAACTCCCTGCACTTCAGACCAGCCAGCTCCTTTCTCTCCCTCTCTAGCCCCCTGGGGCTCGGTGACAGCTAGAAGGACTCTGTCCTTCTTTGTCAGCTGCCCGTGCAGCCTTTCTGTCCACCAGCCGCCCAAAGCTGGTTCCTCACAAGTTAGGACTCTGTCCTTATGACTGTCCGTGCAGCCCCCGCTCTGAACTAGCCACCCCGAGCTAAATAAGAATCCTGTTGCCCTTGTGGGGTCATTAATTATAAAGACTCAAAAATCCATGGAGAATATTACCACCTTTTGTCTGTCAGTTTGTTGTACTGTGGTGGCTTGTGTGTGGCTGTGATGCTGGAAGCTATGGCAGACAGGTTTCACTGGGGCTATCAGACTAAGATAGACTGGGAAGAAGGACCCGGCCGTCTACTTCTAAAAAACATTGGCCAGTGAAAATCTTATGAATAGCAGCGCAACACTGATACAGTGCCGGAAGATGAGCCCCACAGGTTGGAAGGCTCTCAAAATATGACTGGGGAAGAGCTGCCTCCTCAAAGTAGAGTCAATCTTAATGACGTGGACAGAGGAGTCAAGCTTTTGGGACCTATATTAGCTGATGTGGAACAACTCAAAATGAGAAGAAACAGCTGAAAATATCCATTAGTAACTGGAACATGGAATGTATGAAGTATGAATGAATCTAGGAAAATTGAAAGTTGTCAAAAATGAAATGGAATGCTTTAAGATCTACATCCTAGACATTAGTGAGCTGAAATGGACTGGCACTGGCCATTTTGAATCAGATAATCATATGATCTACTATGCTGGGAATGACAAATTGAACAGGAACAGTGTCACATTCATTGTCAGGAAGAACATTTTGAGATCAATCCTAAAGTACAATGCTGTCATGGACAGAATAATATCCATACGCCTATAATGGAACCAGTTAATAAGACTATTATTCAAATTTATGCACCAACTAGTAATGCCAAACGTGAAAAAATTGAAGATTTTTAGCAACTTCTGCAGTCTGAAATTGATGAAACATGCAACTAAGATGTATTGATAATTATTGATAATGCACGGGTGATGGGAATGTGAAAGTTGGAAACCAAGAAGAAGCATCAGCAGTTAGAAAGTATGGCCTTGGTGATAGAAACACTGCTGGAGATGGAAAATATGGGCTTGGTGATAGAAACACTGCTGGAGATGGAAAATACGGCCTTGGTGACAGAAACACTGCTGGAGATGGCGTGATGGGAACTTTGCAAGACCAACAACCTATTCACTGGAAATACCTTTTTAACAATGTAAACGACAACTGTACACGCGGAGCTCACTGGACGGAACACACAGGAGTCCAACTGACTGTATCTGTGGAAAGAGACAATGGAGAAGCTCAACACCATCAGTCAGAACATGGCCAGGGGCCAGCTGAGAAACCGACCATCAATTAATTACTCATATGCAAGTTCAAGTTGAAGCTGAAAAAAATTGAAACAAGTCCATGAGAACCAAAGTACGACCTTGAGTAGATCCCACTTGAATTTAGGGACCATCTCAAGAATAGATTTGAACACTAATGACTGAAGACCAGAAGAGCTGTGGAATGACATCAAGGACATCATATGTGAACAAAGCAAGAGGCCATTAAAAATACAGGAAAGAAAGAAAAGAACAAAATGGATGTCAGAAGAGACTCTGAAACTTGCTTTTGAAAGCAGAATAGCTAAAGTGAAAGGAAGAAACGATGAAGTAAAAGAGCTGAACAAAGATTTCAAAGGGCGGCTCGAGAAGACAAAGTAAAGTATTATAATGAAATATGCAAAGACCTGGTGTTAGTAATTGGGATCTCATGCATACACATGACTGGGGCCTTAATGCGGAGTTATGATCCATCCAATCAATGAACATGCATGACTGCAACATGCCCCCTCCATTCCTGAAGTTAGTTTGGCAGGTATGGTACAACCCCTACTTGCCTTGCAATTTTGGAAAACAAAACCAAAAAAAGCCCAAACCCGTTGCTGTCAAGTCAATTCTGACTCATAATGACCCTACAGGACAGAGGAGAACTACCACACAGGATTTCCAACGATGTAATCTTTACGGAAACAGATTGCCACATCTTTCTCCAGCTGGTGGGTTCAAACCACTGACTTTTGTTTAGCAGTCGAGCTCTTAACCACTGCATCACCACAGCACCTTAACTGCCCTGGCTATTCCCAGCAACCAGAGACAAAGGCCAAACACACCGAGTTCTTCGTCCCATACAACCTCTGCCTCGCTAATGGTGGTTCTAACGCAGAGGCTACCCCATCACTTGCTGGGGTGTTTGGAGATGAGTGTGGGCATTTTTGTTGTCACGACAACTAGCAGTATGTAACTGGGACGTGGTGCTGTTGCCAGGGGTACCAACCAGCCCGCAATGCAGGGGACAGTGCCACACAGGGACACTCGTCCCACCCACGGAGGAATGGCGCCCTCACTGAGCATGCTAAAAGCTCACAGACCCCTTTCATTAAAGAGGGCCTTTGATCCTACGAGAAAAGGAGGCTTTAGGACACCCTCATTTTCTGATTTAGGATATAAAGGCCTATTATCCTCTCTTCTTCACCAGGTAGTCAGAGTGAGGGACAAGGTGCCGAAGGAGACGCAGTACAGGGATGTGACGGAGGGACAACAGACATGCAGGGAAAAGCTCAGGACAGAGGAATGAGGGGAAAACAAACATGGAAGACGAAGATGAGCAGGAAAAGAGAACAGTCCATCTTTGACGGGACGTTGGACACACAAGCTGATTAAACCTACCCCCTCCCCGGCTTCCAGTCTGGTTGCTTCCATTTCATGCCATCTCCAACAGGCAGAAGAAGACATGAACGTCTCGTTCTCTTCCACCTAATTGTAGTCCCCTTGTTTAACGTTCCTTGACAGAACACTGGGGAACACGGTGGGGACGGGCTTCTCTAAAAAGGATACTGGGTAAGGAACGCCAATCTCGGCACTAACTTTTCTCCAAGGCCAGTTCTCCCTGCTTCCAGTGAATGCCCAAATTGAAACCAAAGGTGCAACACCAGTTAGGGAATCCATACTGCAGGGCAGCGTGTCGTCATGAAAACAAATTCCACGGTCTTTGCCCAAACACGAATAGCCATACTGCTGCCGGCAAGGAGGAAAAAGAACAGGCAGGTGGTTTCCTGCTCCTTTACTTACGGGAGGAAATGGTGATATACTGATGACTTAAGGAGCCTGGTGGCACGGCGGTTAAGCTCTCGGCTGCTAACCGATAAGTTTGGTGGTTCAAACCCACCCAGTGGCTCCATGGGAGAAAGACCTGCGATCTGCTCCCATGAAGATTACAGCCTAAGAAACCCTGTGGGCAGTTCTACTCTGTCACATGGAGTCACTATGAGTCAGAACCAACCAGACGGCACCCAACGACATGCTGATGACTCAGGACCCACTCAGGATGGGTGACTGTGTGGCTGAATGCAATGATTCTCACAGCCGCTGTCCTTGCGGGCAGTGCTCTACCGCGCGAGGAGGAAACAGAGTCCTGATCTAGGTTCATCACAAAAATGTCGATAACTCCCTCCGCCATCAAGAAGACGAAGGTCAACAATCCTACTTGGAAAACTGGCTTTTTTAAAAAACTTAACCACCATTTACCGAACACTCACTATGTCTCGTTGTTGTTGTTAGGTACCGATGAGTGGATTCCAACTCAAGAAGACCTCATGTGACACCACAGAACTGCCCCCATAGGGCTTCCTAGGCTGTAATCTTTGGGGGATCAGATTTCCAGGTCTTTCTCCCTAGGAGCTGCTGGGTAGGTCTGAACAGCTGACCTTTTGGTTAGCAGCTGAACACTTAACCATTGCACCACCAGGGCTCCTTACTATGGTTTAAAAAAAAACAACCAAATCTGTTGCCGTGGAATCAATTCTGACTCAAAGCGACCCTACAGCACAGAGTAGAACTGCCCCATAGCGTTTCCAAGGAGCAGCTGGTGGATTCAAACTGCCCACCTTTTGGTTAGCAGCTGAGCTCTGAACCACTGCACCACCGGTCTCCATACGATGGTTTAGGACTGTTTAATTGCTTCACATGTACAGGTAGTCCCCTACTTACAACATGTTTGAGTTACAAGGAACCACACTTAACGACCATCTGTTTTTTGTTCTTGTTGTACCTCTTATCAGTAACATGTACTACGTACAATGTTGCAGAATGTAATTTGCTGATGTTACCATTCCTAGATGTTCACTTGCAGATGTTCAAAGATTAGATTTATAAAGATACTGACAAAAGGCAGTATCAATGAAAACTAAATAAAAAAGAGGTATTCGACTTACGTCAGAACCGACTTACGATGGAGTCGTCAGAATGGAACCACGTCGTAAATCAGGGACTACCCGTACTAACTGTCACAAAAACCGCGTCTCACAGAGGCAAGAGAAAGAAGCAAAAGTTGAATACTTTGCCCAGGATCACACGGCTAGTGGCTGGATTCGGACCCAGACCGACTGGTACTAAGAGCCCACACTCTTCTCTGTTGCACAAAACTGCCTCTCAATTGAAGGAGAGAATTAAAACAGAAATGCCTTCCTCTCTCTGGCTGTTGTGTGTTGTTGTTAGGTGCCGTCGAGTCGCTTCCGACTCACAGCGACCCCGCGTACAACAGAAAGCAACGCTGCCCAGTCCTGCGCCATCCTCACAATCGGTATGCTTGAGCCCATTGTTGCAGCCACTGTGTCAGTCCATCTTGTCGAGGGTGTTCTTCTTTTTTGCTGACCCTCTACTTTACCAAGCATCATGTCCTTCTCCAGCGACTGGTCCTCCTGATAACAGGTCCAAAGTACGTGAGATGAAGTCTCGCCATCCTTGCGTCTAAGGAGCTTTCTGGTTGTACTTCTTCCAAGACAGATTTGTTCATTCTTTTGGCAGTCCATGGTACATTCAATATTCTTCGTCAACACCATAATTGAAAAGCGTCAGTTTGTCTCTGGTCTTCCTTACTCATTGCCCGCCTTTCACATGCATTTGAAATGACTGACTTACCTTCTCCCTCTATCACCCTCTGTGCATAAACACAGCGACACTCGGCTGAATCATAAAAGGACTCCTTCCTACGAGAGCAGCCCTTGAGCCTTGACTCCTATTATCACTAACCTCGTGGTGCGACGGTTAAGCACTCAGCTGCTCACTGAAAGCTGGCAGTTCAAATCACCCAGGAGCTCCGCAGGAGAAAGACCTGGCGATCTGCTCCGTAAAGATTACAGCCTAGGAAAAACCCTCTGGGGCAGTTCTCCTCTGTCCCATGGGGTCGCTGTGAGTCCGAATCGACTTGAAGGCACCTAACAATGACCATAACAACAGTACTGAGGTTTTTCTTTTCTCTTCTCTCCCTGGATCAACGCCACCAACAAACAACAGCAGAAAGTACGAGCAGGTCAGGTGGAACAGGACCAAAATCTAGCCGCCAAGGAGTCCAGTCCGACTCATGGTGACGCCGTGTGCTGGAGCAGAACTGTGCTCCACAGGGTTTTCAATGGCTGGTTTCTTTGAAGTGGATCACCAGGCCTTTCTTCTGAGGTGCCTCTGGGTAGACTCCAGCCTCTCAGTTAGGAGCCAAGCACGCTAACCGTATGTGCCACCTGGGGGCAGGAACTTTTCTCTAGCACGTGCTCATCTGAAGTCTCCGTATGAACAAGGAGGGGACCAGGGTGGGGACCCACAGCTGACACGGGAGTTGATGTACTCATCACGGCACGGAGGGAGGCAGAAGTGATCACACTCCGGGTGTACTCTGAAGGAAAAGCAGCAGGATTTGAAAACCGAACTGTCCATGGGGTATGAGTGAAAGATGACAGTCAAGGATGGGGGCAAGGAGTCTGGTGTGAACAACTGGAAGGAGGGAGATGCTGTTCACTGAGACAGAAAGGACTGCACGAGGTACAGGTTCGGAGCTCAGAGTCTAAGCAGCAGGCTCCTCTGTCCTTACAGCAGGGCTTACACCACCATTCCCAGTTGCTGTCAGTGTGTGTCAGAGCAGAACCGAGCACTGCAGGGTTTTCAATGGTGGATCTTCCAGAAGGAGACTGCCAGGCCTTTCTTCTGAGGCACCTCTGGGTGGATTCAAACTGCCAACCTTTTGGTTAGTAGCTGAGTGCTTAACCTTTGCGCCACCTAGGGATTCCCAAGGGTTAGAAAGCGGAAAAGATGAGGATTCTCTACTGTTCTTCAAGAGCTCCTTTGTTTTCTAAACGGATGACAATCTGACGGCTGCTGAGAGAAGGGGCCGTAGAGACGCCTAATGATGACAGTCCCCTTCCCCTGAAGACGGGGAGCGCGCCCTGGATTACGGGAGAAGGAAGAGGCTTAAAAACAAACTGTCACAGTTTGAGAGATCAGGCAATCCATTAAGGCAGTTTACTAAGAGCATTAGTCAAATTCTGTAGCCACTGAGGCTGGGTGAACTATTGCCCCGAGATAATCTTTAAACCTTAAACCAAAAGTATTCCCTGAAGTCCTTTTTAAACCAAACAATAAAATCAAAACCCAAAACCCATGCCATCGAATCTATTTTGATTCACAGTGACCCCGTAGGACAGAGTAGAACTGCCCCATAGGGTTCCCAAGGCTGTAATCTTGATGGAAGCAGACAGCCACAACTTTCTCTCATGGAGCCATGTAGGGTTCAAACCACCAACCTTTTGGTTAGCAGCCAAGCGCTTAGCTTAATTAGTAAAGAATGTCTGCCTTGAGCATTGTGCTCTTCTAAAGAACTATCTATGGGATCAAATTGACAAGACCAACTCGAAAGGTTAGACAGGAAGCTTAGGGGGCAGTGAGAGTATGTTAACGAGGGAGGAACAATTCGGAAGAGGAAGGTGAGAATGTACGGCTCCAAGAGTGTAATCAATGTCACTGAACTGTACGTGTAGACACTGTTGAACTGGTGTACATTTGGCTGTGCTTCAACAATTTAAAAAAATGCTAGTTAAAAAAAAAAAAAAGAATTAGTCAGAAAAGTCTCTAAGGATTAGAATCTCCACTGAAAACGTAGCAACGTGCCAAGAGGTATGGATGTCAGGAGACTGACTCCACCAGTGTGTGCCGGAGACATGTGCTGCGGACCAGTGAAGCGCTACATCATACTCGTTCTTCTGGAAAGGAAACCCACACCAGCAACAGGGACCTGTGGGGCTCCCGGGAAATACGGGACGTGATGGTGGCCAGCGGTGGTGGTGACCTCTGTTGAAATGTGTGTGGATCTGATGCAGGAATCGGTAAACATATTTTCTTTGGAAACATCACTCTAGAACGTGTGAGAGGCTCATCAAACCTGACCTCATGCGTGTGGATTCACTTAGGAATGAATGGCACTGTTAAGGATTGAATTGTATCCCCCTAAAACATGTAATGTAATCCTAACCCATACAGTGATTATAACCTCATTTGGCAATGGGTTTTCTTTGTTACGTTAATGAGGCAGTCGTAGTGTAGGGTGTGTTTTAAGCAATCTTCTTTTGAGATATAAAAGGGCAAGACTGAGCAAGTGCAGAAGCAAGCAGAGATGGGGGAAGACAGATGTCACACCACAGGAAGATCACCAAGGAGCCAACAAGCAGAAGGTAAAAAGACAAGGACCCTCCTCCAGAGGGACAGAGAGCCTTTCCCTAGAGCGGGCGCCCTGAACTCAGACTTCTAGCCTCCCAAACTGTGAGAAGATAAATGTCTCTTAAAGCCCCCCACTTGTGGTATTTCTGTCATGGCAGCACAGGTGACTAAGACGGGAACCGTTAGAAGAAGCCTCAGAAAACCAGTTCGTCATGGAGAGGAAGACAGGAGAGGTGGAGGCACAGGCTGCAGTTGGAGGAAATAGACGAGGAAATAAGAAATAACCAGATGGTAATACATCTAGATGAGGAAGGCTCTGCTTTTCAGACAACGGCTTAGAATTCAAGCTCCTGGAGAGGGATGAAGTGTACCTCTCAAGAACGAGAGAGGGTTTGTCCTGAGACAAGCTAGCCTGACCCAGGAAACTGTGACCTCCGGACAAGTACAGCCAGATAAAGCCCAGGCTGATCACTAGGAAGAGTTTCAGGTATGACTGAGAAAAAAAAAAAAACAATAACATGGTAAGTGCCTGGAGATCCTCAGGAGAAAAATAACTAAGGGGGCCAGAAACAACATAGCCCTCACACAGGCCTGTATACTAACTCACAAAGCATGAGCAGTAAACTAAGTAAATCTGAGATGAAAACACAGGCAGATGGGTCTTAAAAGCTTGCAAGTGGCCACCCAAGACACAATGGGTCTTTACTCACCTGGAACAGCAGAAGAAGAAGCAGACCCAGGAATCAGAGAAGGAAATGGACTGCAGGTCTCACTGCCTCCATGAATTGCTACCTCCTTTGCCATGAGACCAGAAGGACTGGACGCTGCCCAGCTACCACTACTGAACATTTTGATCAAGGTCCCAATTGGTGGATCCTGATCAAAAGGAAGAAAAATGTGCAACAGAACTTCAAATTCTTATTGGAAACCAGATTCACTAGGTCCACTGAGACTGGCGGACCCCCAGACTCTATTGCCTGGAAATAGTCTTTAATCCTTGAACCAAAACTATTCCATGAAGTCATCTGTAAACAAAACAACAGTTTAGCTCGATTCCGAAAGAATGTTGGCCTCGAACATTTCGCTCTTTTAAAGAATTATCTATATGTGATCAAACTGACAACAGTAACTCTAAAGCACGGATGAGAGCACTAAGCGGCAGAGAGAGTAGAAGTTCACAGTGGCCAAACAGTATGAGCAGACACAGTGAGAATACTGACCCGGGGGAAGAAGGTAATCGATGGCCTGGATCTGTACAAGGAGAAATTGTTGAACGGGGGTATGTTTTGTTGTGTATATTTTCACCAAAAAAATAAAAAACACAGGTGGGTAACAAAAGAGAGGTCTCGTAGCTTTGTGGAAAGACTGTGGATTGGAATAATCCAGGCCTAAATTCTGGCCCTGGCTCAGTAATAAACTAGTGGTGAGAGCTTGGGCCAATCAGGTATCCCCTGTAAAACTGGGGTAATATAACCTAACATGGCCTTCTTGCAGGGCAGTTGTAATGATTATTAACATAAAAGGTCTTGGACGGAACGTTGAAATGACAAATGTTTTGTCACATATAGTCACCATAATTCAAAACAAAAACAAAACCACAACTCTTCAATGACCTCCCCCTAACTGATGCGGCAGACTGATTCTGTCCACCGCCTCTCTGTACCGTAATGACAGACGCCAATAACGCGTTAAATACCCTCAGTTAGACGGCGGCTCTCTCACACAATGGCACCCTTCTGCTCCCACTGTTTGTTGTTGGTGGGTGCTGTCGAGTCGATTCTGACTCAGAGCAACCCCTGTAACAGAGCAGAACTGCCCCATCCCGCCTAAAGGGTTGAATAGGAGCCCTGGTGGCGAAACAGTTAAGTGCTCAGCTGCTAACCAAAAGGCTGGCAGTTTGAACCTACCCAGCGGCTCTGCAGAAGAAAAATCTGTTCCTGTACAGATTACAGCCTAGAAAAGCCTCTGGGGAAGCTCTACCCTGTCACATGGGGTCACTGAATCGGCAATCAACTCGAAGGCATCTAACTACAACAACAATCTTGTTACAGAAGGGAGCAGAGAGTAAAAC
>NW_004444089.1:3614091-3615300 GCF_000243295.1 Trichechus manatus latirostris
GAGGAACTAAGACAAAAAGAGTAGATAAGGAGAGGGATATTTTAGAGGCTGGGGGAAGAGATGATTTCAAGAGAAGTGAAGCTGACAGTGAAAAATTATTTTAACAAATATTTACTGAGTTCCTACTGTGCCCCTAAGGAGCTCTGCTGGCACAGTGGTTAAGAGCTTGGCTGCTAACCAAAAGGTCGGCAGTTCAAATCCACCAGCCGCTCCTTGGAAACCCTATGGAGCAGTTCTACTCTGTCCTATACGGTCACTATGAGTCGGAATCGCCTCAACGGCACCTAACAACATCTGTGCCCCCAACCTGGTAAGATAAGGCAGCTACAGAATCGATACGCTCTTCCCTTTGTCCTCTCTTAGCCAACGTTTTCATCAGTCACTTGAATGACAAAAGTGAAGATGTGCTTTATCAAATATTCCACTCACAGAAAGTGGGGAGGAAAAGCTGATATGACAGAATCAGGATCCACACACATTCCGATGGACTAGTGCCAAGGGCACAGTCTCACAAAAACGACGTTAGGGACAGACAGAAATAACGCCACCTAGGAAGAGCTCTTGCGAAAAATAACTGACCTGAATCTAGTGAAGCCTCAAGCCTAACTTCCATTTTTACAAGAAATGTAGAGGCTTCAGGAACATGTTAAATGACATCATGAGGAAAGCACACGACAAATCCAGAACGTGGGGTGTTCTACACGCCAAGCAGCCAGGTCTCTTAGGAAGAAGAGTATCACGGGGGAATTTAAAAATAAAGCAGAGGACTTCAATTACAAGAGCCCGAAGAGCAGGGAGGGGGGTAAACAGGAGCTGTCTGTGGGATCTGCTCAGCTTTTCTGTAAACCCGAAACTATTCTAGAAAACGAAGTCCATTAATTTAAAATACATTACTGAGCCATGCTGAGCCAGTCACTCAGAGAAAGAAAAGTGAATACTAGGAAGACTTCTGTCTTTTGGTCCTCTCTCACCACAGGGTTAAAAGTGGATAAAGGTACACTACCAACTTCCGTTGTGCTGAGCAGGCTATGTTTCTTCATCTATAAAGCCACTGGCAAGCACGAAGAATAGTTGAGGTTCGTTTTGGTTTCCTCACACTCAAGGGAAGTCCAAGCAGCTGAACCGTCCACATTCCCCAAGTGAGGCCTGTCCATCACATCATGGAAGTGCCCAGAGCAAAGTTACCCACCGCACCTGAAAGGCCTCCTC
>NW_004444089.1:3616748-3627127 GCF_000243295.1 Trichechus manatus latirostris
GTTTGAAATGCCAACCTTTTGGTTAGCAGCCGAGCACTTAACCATTGTGCCACCAGGGCTCCTGCTGAAGACTATGGGAAAAGACAAATGCTATATTACAAAGCTTATTTAACTTTACTTCTCCTAAGCCTGAAATGAGATGATCTCGCAGACACATCGCCCTTACTGCTGTAGGATACAGCACTTTCAAAGATACCATCTTCAACACCCCAAACTCCAAGACAAATAAAGAAAATCATCTGTCTTACATAGCAAGTAACTTTAGGCCTAGCATCTGTTTTCTTACCAGAACTTAAAATGATGAACGGGAAAATTCACTAGCAGACTGTGAGAGTATAGACCCTTCCAAATCACAAACTCACATGTGCTTGGTTAAGTCCCATTAGTTGTTGCCAAGGGCCGTAGAGTTGATTCCGACTCACGGCCACCCCAAGTGACAGAGGAGAACTGTCCCATGGGGTTTCCAAGGCTGTGATCTTTACAAGAGCAGATTGCCAGGTCTTTCTCCTGCAGAGCCACTGTCTGGGTTCAAACTGTCAGCCTTTCGGTTAGCAGCCAAGTGTTTAACCACTGTGCCACCAGGGCTTGTTAAATCCCATCAGTGGCAGGTACTATTAAAATAGTCCAGACTTACTACAACTTTTCTAGCTCTTAACCTGTTTGACACATTTCAAACAGTCACAGGCATCCTTTAAAAGTAAATTTAGCATCTACATTTCTAAACTTTTTCAAACGGGATTAAGAAGAAAAGTATCAGATCCTCAAAGCATACATTTCTAAAACTGGATGGCCTTACCAAGTTTAAAATGTTTTACATTTAAAGCTGGGAATTTATTTTTAAGCCTATCGTTTATGCAAATAAAAAGCAAGGGCAGAAAAATAACAAAATGTGTGCATTTTTTTGTAGCCCTTTTATCTAAAATTTAAAAATCATATGTAACAGCCACTCAACGGAAATCAGAACTCCGTTCACTGGGAAATAGCTGATGCACGTTTTTAACAGACAGAGATGTCAATTTCTGCCCTCCTTCTATGTGCTGTTCATTGTAAATAAGTCGCCACTGATGTACTGACTTGTAAAGTTATAGCTTAAAAACAAAAAAAACCCCGTTGCCATCGAGTCGATTCTGACTCACAGCAACTCTGTAAGACAGAGTAGAACTGCCCCATAGAGTTTCCAATGAGCACCTGGTGGATTTGAACTGCCAACCTTCTGGTTAGCAGCCATAGCACTTAACCAGTACACCACCAGGGTTTCCAAAGTTATACCTTAAATGACTTCAAATGTATACAAAACCCAAACCCATTGCCGTCAAGTCATTTCGGACGCATAGCAACCCCGGAGGACAGAGCAGAACTGCCCCGCAGGTTTCAAGGAGCAGCCGGTGGGCCGGAACTGCCGACCTTCTGGTTAGTAGCCGTTGCTCTTTACTGTGCCACCAGGGCTTCAAAGTACAGACACTGTGAGCAGGACAGCAGGTATACGATGTATAAACCAAAAAAAAAACCAACCCTTCGCCGTTGTTTCCGACTCACAGCAACCCTACAGGACAGAGTAGAGCTGCCCCATAGGGTTCCTAAGGAGCGGCTGGTGGATTCAAACTGACGACCTTTTGGTTAGCAGCCATAGCTCTTAACCATTGTGCTACCAGGGCTCCATAGGATGTACAGGAGCTACTTATTAGTTATATTCCCAACAGCCCGACATAGTTAAGACTTTCGAGTTGTACCATCTGCGTGTTATAGACCTGGTGGTGCAATGGTTAAGCACTCGGCTTCTAACCAAAAAGTCAGTGGTTGGAACCCACCAGCAGCTCTGTGGGAGAAAGACGTGGCAGTCTGCTTTTGTAAAGATTACAGCCTGGGAAACCCTCCGGGGCAGTTCTACTCTGTCCTGTAAGGTCGCCGTGAGCTGGAATCGCCAGCAATGGGTTGGTTTGGGTCATCTGCGTGTTACAGTGTTTCTGTCTCCTTAGATGTTTTCCGGCTGTCAGCTCTAACTTCTTACTCTTCTCTTTGTAACTGCCTCAAAGAGATCTTTCACTTCCTCCAACTATTGCTACTACAACAGTGGGGCAGGGAAACCATTAAAACACCCTAACTGAAATTTTGTACTGAAATGTAAATTGCCTCAGAGAGAGAAAGAGAGGAGAGAGACCTTTGAAAGTACTGGATAGGGACTTGGGGGTGCAGAGCATGTATTATCTGCTTCAACAAACCAGAAACCTTTACTTCAAAGATCTGTCATGTTGCAAAGTTTCTAAGGAAGTGACTTCTGAGTGTGTGAGCTGTTCTTATACTTGTATTTGGCATGAAAGAGCATCTGGCACAGGATCTGGACCACAGCAGGTCCTCAGAAAGTACAGGTAGGTAGGTAGGTAGGTAGGTAGGTGGATGGATGGACGGATGGGTGGATGGGCGGATGGAGGGATGGATGGAAGGATGGATGGATGGATGGATGGATGGATGGATGGACGGATGGACAGATGGACAGATGGATGGGTGTGGGTGGGTGGATGGGTGGATGGACGGATGGGTGTGGGTGGATGGGTGGAGGGATGGATGGATGAATGCGTGCATGCATAGATGAATGGATGGACGGACGGATGGGTGGGTGGGCAGATGGAAGGATGGATGGGTGTGTGGGTAGGTGGGTGGATGGGTGAGTGGATGGATGGATAGACAGAGAGATAGGAACAGAGATATACATCTTTTCCCACACAGGACCAAAAGAGGCCTGGAGGATGTACACCAAACTTTTAACCCTGCCTAGGAAGTAGAACGTGAAGGGGAGGAGGAATAAAATGGGCTTTTACTTTTGCTCAATATCCTCCTGTATTAATTTTTTTAGATTGTGTGTGCATATTATTTATACATATAATTTTTATCCAGGTTGCGTGCGTGTCCAAAAGAACAATGCAGGAGCGATAGATCATGTCTGCACTGTGCACCTGGGATGACCACCCACACTGTGCCTCACTGTGACCTGTAGTCACACCTGCTTGACTTCTCACTTTGGAAAGCTGCACAGGTACTAACCACCTGTGTTATTCCCTCCTGCACAACTAAGTGCATGCTGTTACGTCATGCTTCTGAGCATGCCTATAGATTTTTTTCATATTTGTGCTTGCAGCTGTTCACTCTTTGATTCGTAATACGTCTTGAGAGCACTCTGACACATATACTGAGAAGCCCTGGTGGCGCAGTGATTAAAGCACTCGGTTGCTATTCAAAAGGTTGGCGATTCAAACTCTACCAGTGCTCCACAAAAGAAAGACTCGGCGATCTGCTCCTGTAAAGATTACAGCCTAGAAAACCCTGGGGGACAGTTCTACTCTGTCACATGGGGTCGCCAGGAGTCGGAATGGACTCGTCGCCACCCAACACCAGCACATATATTACCAGTGAAGTTGGGATCCAAGCAGGATCACCTTTTTGATGGGCTGGCTGCATTCCTGGCCCTCACCAGTAGCTCCCTCTTTCTCTTTAATGCTACGTTTCAAGAGAGAAACTGTCTGAACAGTTGAATCTGTGGTGGGTCCAAGTCTACGGTTGTGAAGGCCATTCCTCTGTGGATGTTAGGCCTTTTTTCAGGAGATGGGTCACCACATTTTCTGGCTGTCTTCCAGGCAGTACACAGCTTGGCGACTTCAATTCGGTTTTCACTCTTCTGTCCATGCATCCTGGTTGCACGTGTAGAAGGATTAAGTGTTAACTTTCATTGTGTAAGAGATGAAAAGCTTACCCATGTACAGTCCACTCATGTTACTGTAAAAATGGTGTGGCAGAGGCGTCTGACCTCCTCTAATTTCACAAGGGGGCAGGAGAATCAAGATCAACAGCCCAAGGCCAATTCCTGTGAGTGGAGGTCAGACATGCCTCTTCCCTCCAACCTTTTTACCAATTCTGACACCAGCCATCCCTCCAACGGTACCCTGTACTTCTCTGCTAGGTTTGATAATTCATCACAATGGCCACACAGAACTCACAGACCATACTCACAGTCATGGGGTTTATTAGGGGAAGTAACAGGTTCAGGAACACTCAGGATACAGTTCTTTGATCAGGACAGCCTCTTCTCAGCCATGCCCATAGGCACGTCTCTCTCTGGCCCTCGGCCCCTCAGTCCAGACTCTGCCCTGCTCGGGCAAGTGTTACAAAGCTCTTTAGCTCTACCAATAAGTGCCCAGAGGCACCCTACTCCACCAGGAAGCCTCAGCCTGAAGGCAGTCAGCTCCCTGGCCCAAAGATGCTCAGCTCTCTAGGCAAGCCTAGCTCCACTGACAAGTGGCTGGAGGCACCCCACTCCACCAGCAAGCCTCCTGCCCAAAGGTGCTCAGCTTTCTTGATCCGTGGGCCAGGAAGCCCACTGCACCGTCTCCTGCCACTCTCCTGGTTCTGCTGCCACCATTTCTTTGCCACTGCTTCTTTGTGGTGTTATAGCTCGTCTCTTGGGTCTTGGAAGTGCTCAGCGCAGGGACCCTGGGGTCCAAAGGGCATGCTCCACTCTGGTCTCTTCTTCTTGGTAGTAGTCAGGTCCCCTCTTTCCACCTCTGGGATGGCTCATTTTAAGCCTAGAGGGATGGCAAAACTCACCAATCCCCTCTTTAGGGTTCTATATGCCTTATTTGCATAGCCCCACCTCCACAAGGATGACATGCACCTTATTTGTATTAATAGCAAGCTGTCCAATCCCCTTGGTGGGCCACAAGCACTTCATCTGCACAGTCCCATTCAGTGGGAGTTACAAGACCACAGCGAGAAAGGTCGTATAAGTGCAATCCATTGCACTGGAATGTTTTAAATTGGTGCCTGAGCTCCCGGAGTTTTCCTTAGGCTTTCATCATTAACCAGTATCACCACACTCATTCAACAAAACAGTTTATCAAGTATTATATCACTTCCAGTGCCTTTAAAAAGAGCCCTGGCGGCACAGCGGTTAACTGCTCAGCTGCTAACCAGGTCGGCGATTTGAACCCACCAGCTGCTCCGTGGGAGAAAGATGTGGCAATCTGCTTCTGTTAAGATTACAGCCTTGGAAATCCTACAGTGCAGCTCTACTCTGTCCTATACGGTCGCTAGGAGTCAGAGTCGACTTGACGGCAACAGGTTTAGTTTGGGTTTAGGACTCTCTGAGGAACTCAGAAGGCTTGGTTCTGCTGAGCTGGATCAGCTTCCACCTCCCTCTACGCCCGCCCCCATCACAGCAAAGCCTCTTGTTAAGGTTTTTATTGAAACGTTAAATGTAGGTACAGAAAACAAGTGAGTAAAAGCCAGCCTGTCTTCAATCATGCTTCATGCTGTTTTTAATCTACAAATGAAGAAGGAAATCAATCTACATATAACTACCTCAGGACTCCATGAACTGCCCTGGGTAGCGAACTTGCAACTGCCAAGGATTCACAATCAATTATTCATGGATTATTAAAACACTACAAGCTAATGTTACTCACCATCATACTTACTGGGAAGAGTTCTGATACAGGGAAGAAGGGACTGAAAGGCCGAAGTCCTGGATCCTCGTCCTAGTTCTTCTTCCACTGAAACAGGGAAGCTATTTCACCTCTTTGGACCTCAATTTCTTCATTGGTAAAATGTAAAACTTGAACTACAAATCCTGTAAATCCCTAACATCCTATTTTTTTTTAGCATATTAAATACTTTACGTCAAATAAGAAACCAATGATATGTTTCGTATTTTTCACAGAATACAGAATACACCATGGAGTATTCATGAATAGTCTCAGTACTCACATCAGAACACAAAAGGTGTGTGTAACACTGGAGTCCTGATCCAGTAGAGCACTGTGTAAAAGGCCACGCAACCTGAGCACGCCAAGAACGATGATGCTCATTTCCTGATTACAGCATTCTGTTCACTATGCTACCTTTGCTGCTGTTCTGTTATGCTTAGAAAACAAATGTTTTAACCATTCTCACCCCCAATTAGCCCACTTGCTTTCCAATGTATTCAAACACACCCTGCCCAATTTCTTGCTGCCAGAAGTCTCCACAACACTCTTTCCCTTCAGTTCTATTATTAGAACAATTACCAATGTTTCTTCCTTACCTGTTTCTTAAGCACATGCCTTAGGGCTCCAAGTGGAGATTTCTGCCTCATTTTCTACATAATTTCAACTAATCTTCTATATAAGTATCAACCACATAGAGAGACTGCCACCACCTTCTCCACATTCATCAGCATCTGCCTGGACCCTGTACCTTTAAACTTACCTAATCCACCTGTCAAAGAGAGAAACTGACAGCAGACATCTTGCTTTGATTTTGGGGTTTTCTTAGCCACAAAACCAAGTATTCACTTTAAAGAAATCCCTGACCAAAATTAACCCTCCAGCAGCTTTTCTTTCACCCGAAGTTGCAAATCTTTCTTGTTGGAAGTCAGGCTTTCTAAATTTACATTTCAAAAGACACAGTTGAGTGGAGGGGCAGAGACCACCTAGTGACCTGGTAACAGTGGATCTCAGTAAAGGGGGAGGGCAGGGTTCAATCAATCATGTTAAGATTAGCCAATGGTTGATCGTCCATATTTCTCCCTCCCCTTTATAAGCCTCTTCTCTTTATAAGCCTCATTGTACCTATCTTCTTCAAGCCATCTACTCTTTCTAGAATCAAAATGGTCTCCTTATGTGTATATGGAGCCCTGGTGGCGCAGTGGTTAAGCACTCAGCTGCTGACCAAAACATCAGCAATAATTCAAATCCACCAGCTGCTCCCTAGAAACCACTACAAGGAATACAAGCAATCAAACCTATTAGCCGGGAGCTGGCTAGCTGTTCACAACGTCTGACCAAGGTAGGGCTCCACGAAGCGGCTCCCAAAGAGCACGGTGCTGGGGGGCAGATGGAGAGAGGCCTTGCTATCAGGATGGCCACGTGCACTCTCAGGAGAGCACGCACCTCACAAGGTTTACGCGTCCGCCATACCTGTGCCCTGCCTGCTGGGCTGTCTCAGACGACTCCAGGTATTCAACAAACACCGAAGAATATTCGGCAACCTCCCAACTGACCAGACGTCGTCAGATGTTTCCTTCTTCCTGCTGCTACTCTGTCACACACGCTTTATCAAATAGTGCTACTCCAAGTACTACGCAGAAGTGACACCCATCCACGAACTGTGCTACTGGATCACAAGATAAGCACAGAAATCGAGAGCACATTACTGAAAAATTTAGTCTGTTGAACTCAACAGTAAAATATATGGTTTGTAATTTAAATGTTTTTTCTAGTAATTCACGTTCTTATTGTACTTTACCTGGAGCCCTGGTGGCACAGTGGTTAAGAGCTTGGCCACTAACCTTAAGGTCAGCAGTTCGAATCCACCAGCTGCTCCTTGGAAACTGTACAGGGCAGTTCTATTCTGGCCTATAGGGTGGCTATGAGTTGGAATCGACTTGACGGCAACAGGTTTTTCTTTTTCTTTTAAATAGTAGCAGACTACGATGGATTGGAAATTTTAAGAAACTTGTCGTTCACCACAAACAAGTTTCAGAAGCAACGATCCAGAACAACTGACCGTGTGCACTTCTGCTGAAATCTCTTCACGGTGTTGCCATGACCTGCAAGCTGAAGCCTAAGTTCCTTAACATGGTACTTCCAGGCTCTCCTGGACCTGACCCCTCAATACTTCTCTAGAACAGAGCTTCCCAACCAGCGTGCTTGGCACTGTCTCAAGTGGGTGACAGACGGGGCCATGAGTGAAGCCCGGCTCCCACCCCCAGCACCAGCAGTCTGGGGAAGAGCGGTCTCGTCCATCTACTCCAAAATTTTATTGTTTCTTTCTCTCAGATAAACCAGGTTCTTTTAATCAAGAAAAAGAGGGTTTGTGACTAAATGACAAACTTGGTGACTGGACATCCCTGCTGAGGGGTGGGGAGCGCTGATGCCCAGGGTTACCTCCCACGACATGACGTCAGACTGGATGCCCCAACAACAGCTCAACGTCTCCTTCCTCACCTACCCAGCCCAGGTCTCTCCCTGGACTCGGAACACAACTGCACAGTCGCCCTTTCCATTCAGATATGGAGAAGGCATCTCAGTCCTAACACGTCCCTCCCGAATAAGCCCCTCCTGCGCGCTCCCACTACTGGGAGCGCTCAGCAAAGTCTGTCAGCTCGAGCTTCGACACCCCGCACCACCCCTGCTCCTACCCCCGCAGAAGCCACCATCACCTTCCACCTGGATCACTGAAGGCAGTCCCCGGGTTATGAACATCCTTACGAACCAACGCCGTAAAGCTTGTAATATTAAAACTTCGAGGTACATAAAATGGTTCGTTGGTAACAACAAATGGGCGCTACTTTGCGATGCATCAAAACATTATTATTACTGTATTATTATGTGAAAGATGTTTTAGAGTATCTGGAATTGTTTCTTCAATGTTTTTTACACATAAAAAGGCAAACTATATACTAAATCCTAAGACAAACATTTGACTGACTGACATTAGATGTGAACTGTACCTAACTGTTCAACTTAACGTACAAATTGGACTTAGAGCAGATTTAGGAACGCAACTTGTTCACACGCAGGGACTGCCTGTAGTCCCTGCTTTCACCCTAGCCTCACTCTGATTCTCACGCCACAGCCAGAGCTGACTCAGGGGAACTTAAATCGTAAGTCAGATCACGCCATCCCTTGCTCCAACCTCTCCAGTGATTCCCGTCTCAGACATTTACAGGCCCTGTATCATCTGGTTCCTCATCACTCTGACCCTCTCCTACTTCCCTGACCACACCGAGCACAGTCCCACCTCGCCAGGACCTTCACTTGCGGGACCTCTGCCTGGAATGCTCTTCCCTCACTGCGCACGGCACATGCCGGTCAGGCCTTTACTCATCGGCCCCAGTGAAATGGCCCTACCCCCCAAGCCCCACTTCTGCTGTTTTATTTCCTCCATTGCATTTATCATCAGCTGCCCTACGACATCCTTACTTGTTTGCTGCCCTAACTCCAGGAGGGCACAGGCTTTGTCTGTTTCCGTCCACCGCAATCTCTCTACCAAGGAGCCCTGGGGGCGCAAAGGTTAAATGCTCAGCTGCTAACTGGAAGTCACCCAGCCACTCCACAGGAGAAAGACCTGGCGATCTGCTCCCATGAAGATTATAGCCTAGAAAACCCTATGAGGCAGTTCCACTCTGTCACACAGGTTCGCTATGAGCTGGAAGCGACTTGACGGCCCCCAACAACAACATATCTCTGTCACCAGAATGCCTGGCACATAGTATGCACTCAATAAACACTGTTGGATAAATACATGCATGAATAAATAGAACACATTACTATTTGCTGCATCTGAGCCTTTACTCCCGCAGTTGCTCTGACTTGAGGCCATTCTCCCATATCTTTCCCCTCTTGCTAAATCCCACTTTCAGACTAGGCTTAGGCATCAACTCCTCCAGGAAGCCTTCACTGAACCTGGTTCTCCACTTTTGTTCACTGACTACCAACCCATTTAACTGAGCAGTGGAAAAGTAACCCCAATGCTTTACATTCATACACGCAACACAGTTTTACTACCTGTCTCAGCAGTGGTTCATCTTTATCAACCGTGTTCCTCCAACCAGGAACACCACTGCATCCTGCTAACTATGGCTTCTACCAGTTACTTATCTACTGTACTGAGCACTTCTACTACATAGCTATAAAAACTGTCCTAAGAGTCAAGATACACTTGATATATTTAGGAAAAGTGTGAAGCATTCTGATATGCAGTAGGCAAGACAATTCAAGGAGGAAACCTTGTTTGTTCTCCATGCTTCGCATGTTCTCCTGACTGCTAAATGCTAGAATTCTTCTTCCTGGGCCTACTCAAAGTCAACCTAAACAAGCCTCAATTCCAACTTATTTCCATTACGCACTTGACACTATTCTTGGCCTATATGCATTCCAATCCTCTACTCTATACCTTGGCTAAGCCCTGGCAACCTAAGATAAAGAGTACACTAAATTGTGGAAAAGTTCTCAAGCTTCCTCCCTCCCACCACAATGCCCACCATGACCAACCTCCACATCTTTCAAGGGCAAACAAGATAAAGTCCTTGTTCAGGGCAGGGAAGGCAGACAGGAAGCTTCTACTCCAACTCTGTGCCTTAAAATCAGTCCAACGCCCACCAAGAAACCTGAATGCTAACAGCCAGTAGAACATGTCTTGAACATCCCAACACCATTCATTGCAATGGTCTACCATCATCTTCCAACCTTACTCTCAGTTCCCTTTCCATTCCTGGCTCCTGACTCATTGTCTCCCACAGTTTACCACGCCTCTTCCCATACTTGTTAATTGAACTTAAGTTCCCTAGCATATTGCATGGTGTTTTCTGAGAACTTTAGTTAGGACCTATTTTGACTGTTTACTGCTGC